>NC_139836.1:18127222-18152222 GCF_963691815.1 Echiichthys vipera
ACCCTGGACACATTTGTATGATGTTGTAAGTTTCCATTATTAATATATAATTTAATAATACTGTTTTGATACATAATAGGTACTTTTACTCTTGCTAGTTTAAGTACATTTTGGTGACAGTACTTATGTACTTTGACTTGCAACAGAGTTGTTTTTTTTTTCATTGGGGTATTGTTTGAGTACATTTCCACTGCTGGTGTTTCTGGTTTCAGTGTGTCTTAGTATTCACTGTAACTCTGTAACTGTCACCAGTGGCTTCTGGTGTTTTAGGGGGTTCACTTGTGATCTTAGTTGCTGGTTCACATACTATTTTATACATTAATGGAATTGTGTGAAAACTGTTGGTGTGTGTATGAAATGATACAAGTTATTGCCTCAGTAAAAAGTTTTAACAAATACAAAGTTTCCATTAATTGCCTCATATTTACATCAGTTATCTTGATGTAACATTTCCTCTAGGGACTTTTTTTTTTGCACAGGAAAGTCAAAGGTCAAAGTCGGCAACGGAACATTCAGTTCAGTTCAGAGTTCAGCCTCACTGTTGTTCTGTGACACGTTCATCAGGTTGGATGCTTGATGTCATGAAGGATTGATTCCAGGCTTTCTTGGTCAAGACCGGTGCTCATTGTGCCAGCCTGCAGGCTTGTTTTACTTTTCCAGATGGGGTTGTGTTTGTCCTACAGGACAAGACAACCAGAGAGTCGGACATTTAAGGAAACAAGGAAACTGACTCAGGCCCATCTGCAACGATCTGAATTGTCATTGTTACTGAGACGGTTTCACTCGGGTCTGTGCCACAACCACCCTGCATCAAACATGAGAGAGATGTAATCCTGCTCCTTCAGCCCAGATGAAATATTTACTGGCCTCTGGATACTAATACTTAATCTATATGAACCACAATTAGATACCTTACATCTCGAATTGTTTGGTCTCCTTGGGATTATCTTCACAGCTGTTTGATATGAAGTATGTGCTATTGTTTCCGTGTGTGTGTGTGTGTGTGTGTGTGTGTGTGTGTGTGTGTGTGTGTGTGTGTGTGTGTGTGTGTGTGTGTGTGTGTGTGTGTGTGTGTGTGTGAGTCTAGACGCAGGAAATTCACAATGAAATTTAGTATTTAGGAGTTATACTGCAACTTTTTGCACATATTCCAGTGTATTTGCAGGGGATTTGAGAATTCATACTGGAGGATTTTCATAAGCAGAATGTGGATGACCTCCAGTGGTAAACAGCAGAAGCACATTTGACATTATTGAAAAGAAAGAATCACTAGGTGGCGCCACATGTGTAGGAATGAAATGTGTCAGTGTGAGCTCAAAGTCCAAAGGGGTGGCCAGTGCTGGACAACACACACACACACACACACACACATACACACACACACACACACAAACACACACACACACACACACACACACACACACACACACACACACACACACACACACACACACACACACACACACACACACACACACAATGAACATACAACATGCAGCACAGCCTCCCGGGCCCTAGTTTAAAACGAGAGCTCTCTTCTGAACTCTTTGTTCGGCCAGTTTCAAACATCAAAGGTGAACATATGTGGACCGGGGTGGAGGATGTTTACACACTGTCAATACTTCAGAAGTCCAAAGGTCAAAGATCAGACATTTTGTCTCTGCCTCTCCAGGATATGTGTGTCAATAGCCTCTGGTATGCGTCAATCCTCTTTACTGTACATCTACATACGGACACAACACCTGAGCGACAGACAGTCTGTGTTTGTCTAAATCTGTTTAATTGTTATATAATGATGCAAAGGAGAGGAACAAAATCACATGTTAGAGCCAGTTTCTGTGTTATTGCTCTCAAAGTTTCAGGCAAAACTGCAGTGAGCTTCTATCGAAACATCTATCTGGAGTGAAAGTGTACGATCAAAAACATTTGAGACACAGTCATATCAGCTGTCAAGCTGATCATCCAGGTGACGTGTCACCAGCAGGAAGGACACAGTCACCTGGGTGTGTCTGTGCCCTCCCTGGTGGCAACAACTCTAATTTCCTTCTCCTATTACTTCCTCCTCTCCTGCTGCGTGATCACAAAAAAATCCACAGGGCATCTTCGAAATCACTTGTTTTGAAAAAGCTGCCTTTGTATTGATCTTGTGGGCTGCTGTCAGAGGAAACTGTTTGCTGTTTAGGAAGCTACAACAAAAGCCTGGAGTGGCTTATTCAGCGTATGTTACTGTACAATAATAGCAACAAGCTTTAAATGGCAGTTCGATCATTCAGAAACAATTATAATCTTGTAATCTATAATCAACCATGAGGGGTTTCCAGGACAAAATTTGAAAATTCTCTGCATGTTTATCTGCAGCCTGTCTGACTTTGACAGGCATGTGTCTTGTCTGGAGCAACTGTGACAGACAGACGGCAAGCCGGTCGGGCTGAGTTGAGGAAGCAGATAAAGGGCTGATTGATGTGTGAGTGTGTGTGTGTGTGTGTGTGACAGGAGTGACACGTGGTTTTTTTGGGTGTCAAACCGGTCTGGGAGGAGGCAGAGAGGAGCTGCTTGTTTGCGTGAACAGTATCTGTTTGTTTTGGGGAAGAAAAGTGCAGAGTGACACACTTCCCTCTGTCAGTACAATAGAAAGGCCTTTCCATAATGGTGTGGTGACATCCACAAAATCTATCCCAGAGTGGAGACAAGAAACTAACATTACCACGAGCCTGTTTATGTGGCTGTACAATGGCTGCACAGAAATATACGTAAGTGTACTCTGAACAGAATCAGTGTTTCCATTATATCCGCAGACTGAATGGATACAATATTATTTTACTTGTTTATCCTTTTTTTGGGGGGGGGCACAGGAAAGGATTTAAAGACGACTCTTTGTCACACTTGTCCCACAGCATTAGCTGTACTTTACTTTACTGAAGCTCCAGATCCTCTTAATACATCCTGGCTGTCCAAACGCTACCACATCTCTGTCTGTGTGACATTTCTAACATCACATGGGGAGCAAAGATTCGGGCGACGAATGCAGTCTTTTGAGGGGTACAGTAGATGGGGCCGGACGTAAAGGTTAAAAATGGACTTTAGACATTAAATATAAACCCTTAAATTCAGCTCAGCATTTCTCCTTTCTTTGTTATGTTCTTTACTCAACACAAAGCAAGTGAGTGTAAGCAGCAGTTTTGCGCAATAAAAAGTACCGTCATGTAAAAGCTATTTGTGCTTTCGCCAGTCTTAATGAGTCACGCTGACTTTGACTTTGTGATCTGTTCCATATGACACTTTCCACTTGTGTAACTGTGGTTTTATATGTATTAGGGCACACACTTTTAAGGGCGTGTCTACCCATTCTTGTTTCCAAGACAAAAGCGCCACTGCTCACGTCTAAATGAGAATTTGGAAGCATAAATAAGCAAGACAAAGAAGAGCAGAGATGATAGAGCCAGCAGGAACAAAGGAGAGGAAGGAATGGGAACTATCAACCACACCGATATCATTCCTGTCTCCTTGATATATGATTGATGTCTGCAAGCTGAAATCTTTTATCCTTTTCTCCTTGGATGATATTTATCTACAGCTTGAATACACAAGGAACAATAAAAGATTTGTTGAAATCATTTTTTTTCTCTGAGATGTAAATCTAGTCCAGGAATAGAATAGATGTTTTAATCTCAGATTAAAGTTACCTGACAGGATATTCATTTGAGATAGAGTGCTTTACAGAGAGCACTGGCGCTTAGTGTGACAAAAAAACAGCCCAACTCCAACCAATAAGACACAGTTGTAAGCTGAATAATGATTAGCTTGATTAAAGTTATACTGTAGTGTCAGGTACTTACAATTATAATGTTCAGTACTCAATGACTTTGACTCTTGAAAGAAAGACTGTCACTATTTTTGTTGTACAGTAGTGTATTGTGCACTTTAATTAACCTGCCTCTTAATTCCTTTTGCACATAACTTTTACTGTTATTTAATAGTTGCGGTGACTGCATTTTAGTGTATGCAGGTATAATGACAATAAAGTTGGACGGAAATTAATTAAATTATACCAAATGACCTTGTGGGATTTTTTTGCCCAAAGTTTAACCTTCCAGGCAGAACTTTCTCAGCGCCTTCATTGTATCCCAACCAAACTCTGATTTTAAAGTTAAACTTTTGTTTGTTTGTTTTCTAACTTGGACCCTACTTCCCCATGTCTTGTATCTAATTGATTAATGGGAACATCAATTTAAAATATTTTGAAATTGGTACAGTACTGAAACAGAACACGGGCAGAGATGTAATCCCTCAGGGCAACAGCACGACGTAGTGTACGTCCACTAACAGTACTTGTCTTTGCCTCTGACAGGCTCCATTTGTTATTAGTGTCTGACAACATTATGAAAAGGACCCTACAGAAGATAAATAGAACCTTTTTCTTAACCTTTTGCTTGATCCGATCGGTTTGTTTTTGTGTCGTGATGAAATCTCGCGGGGCCTCTTCTACATTGTCGATGTCATCTAAATAGAGACTTGGTTAGACACAATATCGAAAAGGAAAGATTGAAGAAAAAAATCTAAGCAAAAGCAAGCACTTTTAGTGGAAGTACATTGATGGGGCACAATTGCACCAAAAGAGTATACTGCAGCCCGTTTAGTCTCTCTCTCAATACTGGACCAATTTCATTGTCCCCGGGAAAATGGGAAAATAGGGGTTGAAAAACACCAAAGTTTCCCTTGCAGTGGCTGATATTTTTCAGGAGCCCAGAGAGGTAAAATGATCCAGTTACTCACAAGTGAACAAGACTAAGAGTGAGGCTGTATATTAGGCTAAACGCTCACAATGACAATGCTAAAATTCAGATGCTAATCACTGTCACGTTTACCATCATCCCCATAGTACACACAAAGTGCAGCTGATGGGACTGTCATTAGTCTTGCAAGTGTTAAGATGCAAATGATGGCGCTAGAAGAAAAGTCATGTGATCACTGAAGTCATTATGATTCCCTCTGGCAAACATGGATATTTTTATAAAATTGTATGCAAATTCATCAAGTATACGTTTAAATATAGCAGTCATATTTAGCATGTGACTCTTTGTGGGGGTCTCCCCAGTGTACATATAGACTACAACACTTGACTCAACTGCACTCAACTCACACTGTGTCATTGTTGATCACAGCACATCCTCATGAAAGCGGCATTGGATTTAATCTGCACATTTTAAGTAAATGAAAATATTCCCCACGAGAGGCAGAACAGGCTCTCAATGTTTCTGATTAAAACCGAGGCAGCATTATGTAAATAACACACAAACCATGACAGATTGCTAATCACATGTCAAGCTGTATGCACTGCCGGTTCCTGGCACTTTTATGAATCACCCTTTGGCTGTGTCTGACTGAGCGTGCATGACACGGCTGTCCTATTTATGGGTGTTTTGTCATGCCGTTTGTAATATATTACAACAACTGAGTTATTGTCTGAAAGCTGTGTGTTGCCCACACACCGAGGTACATGTCAACAGGCCCAAATCTATCTTTTATATTGACTGTGGCATTTCTGAAAGAATCGCTGTTCTTTTATTAAAGCTGAGGTAACACTTTCTTTTGTAATGCCTTCACAGGACACATGCTGTATGTTTCAACAACACTGTCCTTAGACACTCTCCAGTTGGATATGAGCCAGTCCTGAGACATCAACCTCTGTGCTGTGCTGTTTTACAGCCCCAGGCTGCGATACATGAAGCTCAATGCAGACACCTCCTTTTTTCTGAGTCCAACCAAATTAACCAGCTCATACAATTCGCTCAGCCTCCTCTTGGATGAAAAAAAAATAGTAGTTTCATCTATCTACCTTTGTGAAATGTAAGTGTAAATATACACAAGCAATGATGAGGAGAGGAAGAGGTTGAAGTACAAAGGTTTATTTGAACTCATTACGATTGAAATGTGAAGGAACTCACTGCCCTGTTATTCTTTGTGTTAGTTTATTAAAATACTTTACTGTGTGCACAAACATGGTGTAACATGCAAATAGAGATCAAAACTATTATGTGGACATTACAGTGACAGATAAACAGGTACACTCTGATTCATCCCTATTTAATAGGTTAGAGTGAAACAGTAAATTGGTGTATTTTTCCTCCCATTAGTAGTAGCTCATAAATATTAAATTCCGTGGTGCTGGTACAGCCTCTGCATGCAACACAGGCAACTTGTGACCTTCCCATTTGTAAGGAGGGTGTCTCACAAGTGGCGGCTAAACAGCAACATTGAATACATTTGAATAACTTCCAAAACACAATATACAAAAATACAAAATAAATATGCTTAGCTTTTTTTTTTAAAGAATCTTTTCTTCTGCTTTTGCAATAAAATAGGCTCACAAATGTATTTTTAAACATCAACCTTGGCACTTTTCATAAATCTTAAGATGAGTCTTTGTTTCCTTGACTTCAAGAAAAAAACAGCAGTGTTGAAACATAATTCATGCAGCAATTGGAGGAAAAAGCACTGTATAAGTCTGTCAAACAAGTTTGCATTAAACAGAGGCGAGAATGGTCTGCACACAAAAAGCCGCTGCTGAACAAATGTTGCTTGTTATGACATTGCAGCCAACAGTTTTCGTTCCAGTTGTGGGGAAGCAGAGCTGTAGGCGCAGACGCTCTCATGCTGTAGCCTTTATCCAGCTTATCTTTCTCTTCTGGCTCCGCTGTCCACTAATGATGCTGGATTTCATTTCACTGCTCATTTAAAGAACATCTTTGCAGCGGGTCCTGCCATCTGACGCTGGTGGAGCGATGGTATTCCCAGGAATTAAATTAAGAAAAACTCAAACTGACCTATGCGCATAACACCTGCAATGAGAAAGGGGAAAATATTCAGGCATACAGCAAGTGTCAGCAATGTAGACTGGGCCTTTTTAAAAAAAAAACCAAAAAAAAACCACACAGCTCAAAGTATTTACACATTAACAACACTGATTTAAAGTATTTTTGCAGGAGTACGAAATGGAAACATGCCAAATAAAGCCCCTGCCGTTGTATTCACCTTGTCTTGTGCTTCGAAATGAGGTCAAAGGGCTTTAATGAAGGATTTTAACGTGGAAAGTCTGCAGCTACATCCTTCTCCTTTCATGTCTTTGATCAGTGCCACTGACGGGAAAGCTTGGCTTCTTGTGAAGCACGTACAGAATCTCACACCCTGACATCACAGAATTGCTAGATTCAATCAAACGTGCAGTAATAGAAGTGGGTCTCTGGATCGTCTATAGTGGTGCATGAATTTCTATTTGTACATATAAGCAGATGGTGTATAGAGATGCTTTTGCATGGTTATTTTGACATGTTGTAATAAAATACAAAACCCCGGTCTGACCCCGAAGGGTATGAGAAAATAATTGGGAGTTTGAGAGTGTTGTCATACTGTAAATCCCAGTGGGAGATCTCTAACTCACTCTGTCTCTTCTTTCCCTCCTTCAGCATAAGGTCAGACAAGTGTTTAATTAACGCTGCCCTCTGACAGAAGATCAACATTGAGATGCTGCAAGAGGAAAATAAACAGTGTGATGCTGAATGTTAATGACCAAACTAGTCTAAAGCATTTGTGATGCAAGTAAAAATATTAAAATATGATTTTAGTTTCCTTTTAGTAAAGACAAACCTGCAAAAGAAATTAAAGTTGAGGGCTGGAAAGGGTCGGGACATTTCCAAGAGATGTTAAGCTCTGGAATTATGGATTTTTTTTGCACAATTTCAATTCTCAAACCATATCTTCTAGGAAGTTAAGATTATATTAGTGGAGTGACTATATTTCATACTGCTTATGGTATTTCTGTTAATCAGCAGATAGTATCGTAAAGCAAAGGACACAGTTTATAACACCTTCTGCTATGTTTTGTTGTGTGATGTAGCTGGATTGAACATGCTAATTAATCTTTTTCTATTCATTCTTTATAGTACAACTCATTTCTTTTTTATAAATAAAGTTGTTCACTAAAGTTTGCACAGAGACCACATTGTCGGTCAATTTTTAAAAGTACCTTCCCCATGAGTTAACTCGCTGGCTCACTAACTCGCCACTTGGGACATTTCACAGTGTGTGTATTTGTCAAATTAAGGGATTATGTCTGTTTATGATGTAGTAAAAAGATTGTTTCTATCTGCTCTAGAAATTGTTTTAATATTGTTCCTCTCAGAAATGTAATGTGTTGTTTGAGTATCTGTGAATCAGCTGTTTTCATTTGGACATCTCTGAACCTCAACTTTTGCACAAATTGTAAACAACCCAGCGGTCGGATCAGCAAGCTGTTAGGGTACAGATGAATTCAAATCCAGTAAACAGTGAGATAACGTTGTGCGTTCAGTCTTTAAAACAGTGGTGCAGTGACCGCTCCATGATCTATTCCTTTAAGTGCTAGTTTGGCAACATGCCTGTGTAGGAGATGTGTTGGTAAGATATAACAGTGATTTACCTTGGATGTTTTTGGCGCACACTGTGTCCCATAGTCTTTCTGTGTTATAGTCTCATGCAGGGTGTCGTCACACAGCAGGGGATTGAGGCTCAGCTGAGACACAGGCAGTGTTTTCCTTCTAATCCACATGTGCCAATGAGGTCCACAGAGCTGCAGCCCTTCATACTGAGAAACGGCCAATCCAAAAGCTCCTCTTGCCTTGACAGGTTGGAGGGTCAAATTCCTTAATAGCATCCATTACCTTTCCCGCTGCGCTTTAAAACTGGTATTTAAAGTGCATTTGCATCAATAATACTGTCATATTTTCTTCAGGTTTTCTATTAACACTTGGTGAAATAATCACTATTTAATATTTCTTTAATTAGATTAAGATAAAATAACATAATTTTCTTGTATATTCTTTAATAACTTATACATTTTATATAAATTGTGGACCCTACTACAGTAATGTTTACGTAAATTTATGTTAAATAGCCATTTGTTACCTGTTTAGAGGAATTGCAGACATGAGTTGAAACATAAGACTTGAGACCATTTTTAACCATTTATGATGGACTGTGAGCCTCAGCTGCAGCTTAAAATTACAGGTATGCTGATTTGTGTTTGCAAATATTCAAACAATTAAAAGTTTACCTGCATATCAGGTATTTACCAAAAAAATGTCAAAGGTTATTGATTTCGTTTCTTACCATTTTTAACACTACATATACAGGTAAATGACTATTTAAATTGTTAATACTAGAATTCATGAATTATTCAATAATGTACATTAAGCCATTAATGATTCATATTAAACAATGTAATTAAGAATTCTTCAATTACTTATCTCCAAATTATGGTAAATAGTTATATTAAATAATGATTAGTTCACCATTTTTAACGATGGCTGGTATAAAATGTTGTGCTGTCATGAGTTACTGTATATTATTTTGTGTTGGTTATTGCAATTGATTAAGTCAGTATAAAAAGAGAAAACATTGCAAACTAAGATCTCTCGCTCACCGAGTCCATCTCCCTCAAAATATATAAAGTGTGAATGTCATGTTTTAAAAATGCATAGGCCATCTGTGCACTTGTCAGTGCAAACAAACTTTGGCTAGCTGCCCTCCAGTTCAAATCGAGCCAAATATGGCCGCCACCCAGCAGAAGTCTTCACATGTATTTATATTCCCATGGGGCTCCGCTCCTCGGTGGAGTCTGCTTGTCGTCAGAGATATTTCTGCGGCTGAGATCTCAGCCTTGATGCTCGGATCAGACTACAGGCTGACTGCAGACGTCCTCCTGGGCAGTACTAAGGTGAGGTAGATTGCATTCTTTCTTTCACTGGCATTTTCTCATTCTCACTTGTTATGTGTTGAGAGATTTGGGAATTAAGCTTTACAAGCAGCTCACAGGTTCAAAAAGAAGGAATGCCTCAAGGTGGACTTGTAAAAAAAAGACAAAAATCCGAAGTAAAGAATGTAGTTAAGACTCTCATTGATTTAGTCGGCAACAATGAGTCGTATGACAGGCACTTCAGCACCAGGTGAGAACACAGCAGCGCTCCAACCACAGAGGAACTACATCTCTCTACACAGAGCTCTCGTCCGGCCTGGGCAGCAGCTGAGTATGTTTCCGCTTCTCCAAGATCTTGTTGAGCTCCTCTGCGAAGGAGTAGCAGAGCGGTGACGTGCTTTCTGACTCGCTCTGCCTCAGCAGCACGTAGCTGTTGCCATTCATCCTCCTCAGGACGCTGGGCAGTGTGGCCGACAGCCCGTTAGGGAACTCACACTCTGGAGAGGGATGTTGCGGGGTTGGGGGGAGAGGAGGGGCTGGGGGAGGAGACTCCTTATTGGGCGATGGGTGACCCTCGCCGGGGACGATCTGGAGGAAGCCTCCGTCCTGTATGTCCCTGTTATGCTGCTTTGAAACACCATTACAAATGCCATTGCCGTTACAGTGGCTTGAGATGGTCTTTAGCTCCATGTGAGAGGAGTTTCTGTGCTGTTTTCGGTTCCTGTAGTGCTTCTTACTACTCTTCGGGTGGGCAGAAGCTGCGGCTCGTAATGAGTACTTTCCTCTGTTGCCCACTCGCAAGCAGATGCCCACATAGACGAGGACCACGGTGAGGACCACACAGAGGCCTCCGAGGATGGTGATGAGGGACAGATACATGGCCTCCATGTTTCTGGGGGAAAGCAACTCTGAGTGTGGGAGGAGAGGGGCCGGGGCTGGTGGCACGGCCCTCTCAAAGGAGGGATGCTCAGTGGGTGCTGTCAGGGTGACGTAGAAACTGTAAGGGTCTTCAGTCGGCTCAACAGGTGGGGGAGGGGGCAGATCTAGGCGGATGGTGACGTTGTAGGCAACCATGGTGACCTTGATACTGTTCTCAACAGAGTAGCAATTGTACAGTCCGCTCTGGTCCTGCCGGGCCTCGATGATCAGCAGGCCGTCGGTGCCGGTCCTGAAGCCAGAGTTGAGGCCGTAACCCTGCAGCTCGACGCCATCCAGAGTCCAGAGCGGCGTTGCCAGGTTGGAGCTGAGCTCACACTGCAGCAGCACATCATCACCGACCCGCACAGTGCGGCTCCGCGTGACAACGTCTGTAACACACATTAATACAGTGAATACTAATTTTGTATTAAGTTGACAGGAAAACTCACAACTTGGCCTCTGACTCATTTTATATGTAAATTAACACCTACTAAATTTATCAAAGGCTGTCCAAAGTTATTGAGGTATAAACTCCAATTCCATATCTTTTCATTTCTGCCACCATTTTACCTTGTAATGAGAGAGAAAAACGAAGGGGTAGTGGATGTTTCATCACACTGAAATTGTGAAGTGAGAGAAGGCATTTTGCCTGCATTGAATATCAAACAGATTTTTCTCTAGAGATGGCAAAAATGTGATTAAAGACAGGATTTTTTTTTTTTACCAACACAGTGCGCATAATCAACTTTCAAAGAGGCCTTCATGCCAACTGATGACAACTATGCAATTTTGAGTCCCTCTTAACATTCTCTATTTTTAATCTCCCTTTCATCATTTATTATGTTAAAAGCAAACTTTTTTTCCCAAGCAGCAGCACATAGTTACAGATGAGATTTCTGCGTACCATCTAGTGTGTTTTCACATCCTCTGTTGCCATGTTGGATGTCCTGGATTAAAGTGGATCTGCAAAGAGGGAGAAAACACACCACAAGAATATAAGTGCAAAGAATAAACATGTACTTGGTGTTATATATGGAGTAGTGCTGGTGCATACACTGAGCTTTCATACTATACTCTGTCTCATATCATGTATTGCCTCCATAACAGCTTTCTACTGAGTAAGCAAATCAGTCCATGTTTAATCAGTAGCTTAAAGTACACAGCTGCACGTGATGTTTACTATCTCAACCAGCATCAAGTTTCTACCAGCGCTGTGATTATGCAACAGTTCCGGGAGGTGACACTGACAGGGCGCTGCGATACTTGAGGTAAGTCAAATCAAAACACACAAAAGGGCACCTGCAGCCCTCAGCTGATTCAATCACACACGCACACACTCCCTTCAGCACCCACCTGTCTGCTTGTGCCATTATGACCACACACTGGGCTCCGTTCCAGGCGCAGTGAGGGTCCCTGGCAAAGATGCAGTCGTAGCAGGATGTGTATCTGCGACAGTTAGAGAGGGGAAGCTGCATCACGCCTGATGGAGAGCCCACGTACACACTCATCTGGTGGGGACAAAGAAGATTTAAATAGAACGCTCCTTAAATGCATGTGTGTGCATGTGATGGTCAAACACGCTACCTGTTTTTCAGAGAGAAGCAGGTTGTTAACAGGTTCTGGTTCGTCAAACAGCTGAAGCTCCTCGATAATGTGGAGCTGACCCTCGATTTCCACAGCTTTATGTAACCAGCCTTCATCTGAGCGACACAAAGAGGGGAATCATCAGAATTAGGATCATAGCAACACACAGTAGCCTGTACTGCAAGCTGAATGTAATATGAATTTTTGTCAGCCAGTTTCTAAAACATATCACTGTACTTTAGATTGATCTCCTACCTTTAAAGCATATTCATTTCAGTATGCAATATATAGTGCAAACACTTGAGGCTAACACTTAGGATAGGAAATTTACTTCTTTGCTCTCAAACATACAACATTGTTGAGTGCGAGTGGAATTAATTGTTGTATATTCAAGAAGGTTCAGACAAGTAAAGCATAATATCTTTAATGCAAGAAACAAACAAGATTCCCAAAATTCATGTTATTTTTTTTTCTTGTGGGTATAATTCTCTGATTCTTGATTTGTACTTGGTAGCTTGTTTATATTGTGGCATTTGTCTTGTGTAAGTAGAAAAAGAGCATTAAGTCGGTAATGGACGGGGCTGTGATGCAAGTTTGGATTAGAATAACCTGCCATGATGTTGTGATGTATATCTCCTAACAAATTCAACATTTTCCCTGCCTCATAGACTCATGAATACATTGGATTTTCATAAAAAATTAACTTTGCAGACTAAGTGGGTTTTGCCAGATGACTCTAAAGCCTCCTTAAACACATCGACAACCTAATAAAGATGGAACAATATTGGAAATTTGACCAAAACAAATAGCACTGATGAAATTACAGGTTGCCTTTTTTGATAACAAACAAGTCACTGCTTTAAGGTTTCTGATTTTTATACTGTAGTGAAATGGATAAAAAAAAACATGGAAGAAATATGTCTACATGCAGCTAGTAATCGATACAGCTCATACATAAAAACATAAGGGATTTTGGCAGATTTGGTTACCTCTTAAATAAACCAGGCCTCCGGTTTCCAGTCTTTATGCTAAGCTAAGCTAACAACTGTAAAATAGCTTTGTATTTGGGGTACAGACAGGAGTGGTATCGAACTTCTGACTTATCTCTTATAAGTAAGTAAGTATGTAGGTATTTCCCAAAATGTCCAGCTATTCTTTTAACAGATTGCACAATTTAACTGGATTGACATGAATTCATACACACCTGTGCCCATGTACAATACATGGTATGTTCGTTCATCTAAGCCTTGGATCATGTGCACGGCCATGTGTGTGTAGTCTGTGGTCCGTCTGAACAAAAGGGGGCGCCTGTCTGAAGGTTGGACCTGCTGGGACATCAGAGGATGCCTCCTGACAAAGTCCAGCACATCATCAGGCAGGGAGGTGGAGACGTTTATGCCCCTGGCCCTCAGAGCGCCAGTTATACACTGCGAGGAAAGAAGCCACAGAGAGCGATAAGAGGAGGGAATGATGAGCAAGTAACAAGGCACGGTGTGGGCTGCAGGGAGGTGGCAGACATTTCTGGCTCATTTGTAATAAAGTTCTCTGTAAATAGAGACGGATGGTGGAAGGATGAGAGGATGTCACAAGGCTTAAGGAGATGGTCTGCGGGGAAAATTAGGGGATCAAGAAGAAAATGCAAGCCTGTGGAAGATAGTGTCTGGAGAAAACGCTACTTTTCACATGAACAACAATGAGTCTGTGTGAGTTCAGCAGGCGGCTTGAGCTGACATGCGGGCGACTCAGCTCTCTCAGCACCTGACTAAGGGAACAACCTCCCTTCAGCCAACTCCCCTAAGAGGCTTTCAAGTTAAAGCCCTTGACCGCTTCTCCTTTCCGTTTAATAGCAGCATTAAAATTAAGTCCTACAAAGTGTTGAAGTGACACTGCGGTGGATAATGTCTTCTCCTGCTAACGATGCCATGGCCCCGACTGCAGCACTAAGCCATTGTCGCCAAAGCTACGGGCTGGAATTAATCGCCATTGAAAGGGGTTTCAGTGACATAAGCTGGTTGTGTTTTGAGGGTTATCCTTGATGCGGCCACTATCATTTTCCCTCCATCTTTTCTTCTGAAACTTTACTTTGGATCAGTTTGACCTGCTCTCTGTTGGGGTTTTTCTGGTGTGAATTCTTTGAGGCTGAAGAGGAGGTGGACTTTTAACGTGTGTTTACCGTGCCAGGTCGTGGGTCAGGGATCTTTCCAGTGTAATCCTTCCACTTAGAGCCCGAGTCCTGGTTCTCCATGTAGGGTCCTTGAAAGGCCTCTTGGACTTCAGTCAGAGAGAACCGACACACTGCAGATGCCTTCACGTTTTTCCTACACACACACACACACACACACAGTGAGAAAAAGACCAGAGCACAGGCCGCGAACAATAACAGCAGTAAACCCGTTGTTGCCATAGGGACAGCAGTAGAAGTACAGTAGATCAGTGGCTCAGATGGTGAGATACAAAAAGGCAGGAAAACACAGGGCAGTGGGAGGGGAGGAGCTCCCTCAGAGATAGAACAAAGATTGTTAGAAGTCATCTCTGAGGAGAGTAGGAGGGAAGGAGGAGAGGCGTAGTAGGCGTTAGTGACATGAGAGGCGGAGCTCAAGAGGAGACAGCAGTGTCCTCACAACAAAAATGCGGTAGATATAATCATTTGTTTATGCTTTCCACCCCAACAAAAACCCTTTTGCCTTCGCATAGAAGCTGAAACATCTTACAGGATATAAACCACACTAAAAAGAGGAAAGTGGTTTCTACAAGGGGCCATTATAGTTATTACATTTAAAGTTTTACTGAAATCTAACCCCATTTTTGATACTTTTACTAGTTAGTTATTCTAGAACAGACATTTAAAGCATCTACGTTCAGTAATTATCTCTCTCTAGTAGTTGTCTTGGAGTGGCAGACTCAACCATTACAGCCAGACAGCTACCTGTTCACTCTCTTTACACCATGAGCAGAGCTGTTACCGCAAACCAAACCTTTTCTTCTTCCACAGCTTCACATTAAAAGCATTTAACTGGCTTTTATGGTGAAGCAGCCAAAGGTAATGTGTGATGTTAGTTCAAGCAATTACCTTTCTGGCATTTTTACACTTTTATTTATGTAATCTTAAAATGCTCCTAATAAGCATAGGGCACAAAATGTAAAAGAAATGCACCAGGTGTCGAAACTCAAAAATATTCAATTCTCATATATTTCTGATGAAAGTCTGACCAAACATTTTATTCGGTCCGAAAAAAAATATCTGCAGAGCTTGCTGCTTGTCATCTGTCGCTCTGTTTCACTTGCACTGCTTATGCTGCGTTCCAGTGAAATGGGAAGTCTGAAGTTTCGGTCCTTCAACTAGGCAAAGTTCCCTGGAATGCCTGTCAAAGTGGAACCTCCTACTAGCGAATTTGGGGTAGGTCGATCGCCCCCGAATTCGCTAGGAGGAGGTTCAAATGCAAAGCAGCATTTCTCTCTCACCGCACGTGTTGGGGGAGGAGGGGGAGGCGGAGGAAAGAGGGTGGGACTTTGGAGGGAAGCGCTGTGAGACATGCAAGAACGGTAAGAATTGCTTTGAATGATTTTTAATCAAAAATTCATCTACAGGGCAGCCGGTGGAACAGTGTTTAGAGCAGCCGCCCCATGTTAAGAGGCTGAAGGTCCTCGAGGCAGCGGGTTCGACTCCGACCTGCGGCCCTTTGCTGCCTGTATCCCCAGCTCTCTCACCACATTTCCTGTCTGTCCTATGGAATAATAGGCTTGACCCCCCCCCCCCCCCCCCCAAAAAAAAAAACATCTACATAAGCAAAACAGTAGTCCTTTACGGCATTTTTCTTCAGTAAATCATTTTAAATTTTTTTAATGGTTTAATGGAACAAGGAGGAAGAGATGTTATATCGGACAAATCCCCTGAACAAGTTAACCAACTTTACTGTGGTCTGCTGTTGTGTGCTCCATGTATACCGTAAATCTGATCCCGGTCGCAATTATTTTTGACCGACTTTATTGAGACAGCATGAGTTCGGTTGTGCTGTAAACGGATTCACCAGTTTACCTTTTGTTGTATTTCTGACAATGGGCGTATGCTCTATTATTAGACTTTTTGTTACCATGGTAACGACAGGTGTCAGCAAATCCACCAGGGCGGATATGTTAAGGACTATAACTTTAACATCTTTTAAGCCTGTCTAAATGTGCATTTCTAATTAGTATTCTTTCCTCAATCTGCTTTAAAACTCCTCCACCCAACTTCTTTTTTTTCACATCACTTGGAGGAAAAAGTTCTCCTCTCTTTCATCTCGCCCGTTCCTGTCTCAACTTATCTGCCTTTCATCTTTATCTCACTCATTTACATTTGAACCCTCAAAGTCCCTGTCAGTCAGAGATCTTGATAACACACAAGCTCCCACTCACCACTCCAGACCGAAGATGCCGTAGAAGAGCGTGTCCTGCGGTGTGAGGCCAGGCATGACGAACACGCTGCGCAGCATATTGAAGTGGAAGTCGTACTCGGGGAGAGAACATGTCAGCCTGGCCTTCAGGAAGGACGTCCACCGTTTCTGGAGAGTTAAACGGCCTCCACGGTCCCCCTGAGGGAAGAAGGGATAGAAAGGAGAAACAGAGGAGGAGGATCGGGAGGAGGGAGTAGACATGGTCATATGAGGTAAGGTCTGGTAAATGTAAAAGAGGCTGAACACACGGCTCAAGGCGGCACAAAACGGAACGTGAACCTCCTACAGAGCAGAGCAGATGGCATGGGAATAACGATACTTTCAGTAAGATCATGGCTTCTCATAGGTAAAACTCCCAACTGTAATCTTTAGATTTATGTACAATATATTGTGTATGTATACAAGGCCACGATTCTTTTGTAAATCCAGGAGCTGACATAATCTTGCCCTTTGATATTTTTCATGCCTTTATTTGAAGAACAGCTGAAGATTGACAGGACATGGGTGACATGCAGCAAAGGGCGGTGTTGTCGAACCCGGGCCGCTGCGGTGAGGAGCATCTGTATATGGGCGCACCCTGCCCTTTGATTTAACTTGTATGTATTCAGCCTGTGGCAAACTGCAAATGTCACACATTCCGCTGCAAGGCCTTTCTATTAAAGATGAAAAAAACAAATATGCAGCCACGCTTTCAGGATGAGAACTTGTGACCTGACTTCATTTGAAGGTGCCACGGGAGAGAACAAGGTTTTAACACTGTACAGTTAGCTCTCACTATTCTTAACTCCTTCCTGGCCAGCAGGAAATGTAAATCATTCACATTTCAATGGAGCAGAATTTGCTTTAAAGTGAGTCTCCCCCTTGCATTAATCCATCTCTTTCACTCTAGAGCCACACTGATGCTGCAACCCATTCATCAGCTACTCTAATCACACTGGGGCTTTGTTACAAATGTATTTCCCCATCCAGCCCCTCATCTATTCTAGCAACCTCACCTATCATCAACCAAGACTTCACTCAGGCTGGTCAGATGCAAGGCTTCACTCCCAGTTGTAAATCGTATCCTGCATCTTTTTTTTTTTTTTAAAGCTGCACTCACTTTACAAACGCGAGCCACCCGTGCCACCCTGCTGTGGCTGTAGGTTGTCGTCTGCTCCTGGCTCCTCTCTGTGAAGAAGTAGTAGATCTTGTCGTCATCGCCGGTGCTGCTGCTCAAACTCTCCCTCACAAGTGCAGAGCCTACGAAGTCTGCCTCTGTACGAAGCAGAGAAAGATGCACTGACTCAAACTTTGTTTCTCTTCTTCTTAATAAATGGATAAATGACAGTTGGATAATCTGAAAATAAGTATATTAGTTGCCCTGAACAAATCAATAAAAAAAATATTCTACTTGAGGTGTCTCACAAAAATATTAAAAAAAGGTGAGATAGATGCAGATAAGCATCTCTAACATGAGCAGTTGGCTACTTGTAAGATGAGAGGGGAAGGATGGCAATTAAAAACCAGAGTACAAACAGATTTTGAACAGATGGTGGAAACAATAAGTGAAAGGAGATGATCTTTAGATGATTCAGTTATCAGCAAAACATCACGTTTCAGTGATTTCAACCCAAAACCATGCTTAGAGGAATATATTAACACACACACACACACACACACACACACACACACACACACACACACACACACACACACACACACACACACACACACACACACACACACACACACACACACACACACACACACACACACACACACACACACACACACACACACACACACACACACACACACACACACACACACACACAGTCACTCCAGAGGCTGTACTCAAAACCACAAATGTCAACGTGGTGTAGACACTGGTACTAGAGGAAAAGTCTTTAAAAAAATATCATGGCATTAGAGATGCATTGATTGTGAAATTCTGGGCCGATATTTATGTTTAAAATAACAATTGGCAGCATATGATTGCTACTGTTGTCAGATTCTGACCGCAAATGATCAACCAAGGCGATAACCGGCCAATACCGATGTTCTGTCGCTAATCAGGTGCATCCCTACAAGGTAATTCGTGCAGTAGTTGGTGATATAATTGAATCTGGACCAAAGTGGTGGACAGAATTAGTGGAGCAATTAGTAGAAGAATGTATGTATTGTTGAATGAACTGGTACTGATAAAGAATCAGTACCTGGGTTGCTGTGGCCACTTCAGCCGATTAGAGGCTTGTCAGTATGGAGGCTTAAGCATTGTGTTAGCTGGCTGACGGACAGAAGCTCTGACCACTTAGAGACCACCCTGCCACCTAAACATGCTAAAGGGCTTTTATCATTCCAGGAGATTATCTCACCATTCAGCCAGCGTGTGGGGGCATCTTCTGTCTTCAGTGTTGGAGATGGAGAGTTGCGGCGGATATCTGGAAAGCTCCTAAATTCATACTGGGAAGCCGTATACATCTGCTGGTCTGGAGGAAAACCAATGAATCAGCTTCTTTGTTTTTTGTTTTTTCATGAGTAAGTGAAACTCTGAAGTTGACTGACAACTGTGGGAGCGCTTACCGATGATGAGGGCAGTGTAGCCCGTTGTCGGGCCGTAAGGACATTTGTCTCTGCCTTCTTCAGGCTGAGATGACATCGCAAACGTCTTCTCATCCTATACAGGACAAAACATTTTAGTGAAGAGGAAGTCACTTGCACTTGTGCTACTATAGTAATGGATTTAACAGAGCTGCTGTGATGTATTTTTAACTGACGTACTATGTATGCACAGAGGGGTCTAAAGGCATGAGTCCCACACATATAGAGATGAGTCGAGTTGAACCTCTGGAGGAGGCGGATGTGATTAAAACACTCCGTCTAGAAGAGGAAGAGAAAGCCGGAAAAGATATTATGGTGAGATAACAGATATCAATACATAAGAGAGGGCCAAATAATAATAGAAGAAAAGAAAGGACTTAATTGCCTACCTTATTGTCTTTTCCCTTGAGCAGACATTGGCGTTTTTGATCGGGGGAGGCTTCCCACTGAATCTAACACACACCACACAACATATAGCAAGACAGACAGACAGATACCACAAGAAGTTGGATGGTTTTATATCACCGACGAGTGGAGAACATTCTCTTTTTTGCTTTAATACTTCATATATTAGGAATCTTGACCTCACAGCATCTGATTTTATTGTGTTGTTGAACAGCAGCATTTTTTAACTCTACTGTAAAAATGAAAATCGGATCAGGTGTATTTACAGCAGGAGACGTAGGAGCGGCTGCGGTGGAGCGTTAAGCACACAATCAGCAGGGGTTATATTTATAATTATACTGATTATGACAGACAGGTAAAAACATAGTAGCATGGCAAGTGAAAGCTGATTTTCTGCTTCTATAGGTGCTTAAGGGTATGCCCAACTTTAATGACTTTATCAACATGGCAATAATTTCAGCAACCATAATGAAAATGTAATGTCTTTTAAAAATAAAAAAAAAACACTGTAGCTATACCAAAGCAAATGTATAAAAATAACATGTCTTCTACTGTTCTGGATCAATCCTGTGAATGACTTGCTGTTACTGTGCTTGTTAGCGCCATTTGTGTGGGAATGGCGGACTCAACCACTGATGATGCAAATTATATATTTTATATATATATATATATATATATATATATATATATATATATATAGTATCTAATGAATGCATATAGATACATGTAACGGAAATGGCAGAATAAATTATAAATTACAGCCATAAAAAAACCTAAATAAGGTTTGAGATGAAGAAAATTGTAAGGATTATAACTTTAATGTTGATGCTAAGAAATGGAAAAGGGGTCCGTATCATAATCACCAACTGGCAATACGCATCCAAATCTGAATCAGCGTCAAACTCTCTGTTGAGTCTGTGGGGTTTTAAATTAAAATTGGCAACACAGGGTTGAGGTAAATATTATGCTAATTACTGCATACATTAGAAACTATTTCTGCCCCAATATGTGGATGATATTAATGTGTATTCTGTATCTATTGAGAGTTACAGTGAGAAGATGTACAGTAGTTAGTTTTGCCCTTATTAATATGCAAGTTTATGCAGCAAGATGCTCCTGTGGTGAAACTGAGTTTTTGTGTTAAAATAATGTGACTACACACAAACACACAAGGGGCGACATGGGAATAAATAGTTTCCCCTCAAAATAATAAATTGTTGCCTCAAAAAGTTCCTGTTGAAATGCAAATGAAGCCGTGGCAGAATTAAAAGATATGGCAGCTGAAGCGCACGACGTGCAGCAACACAGAAACAAACAAACTCACAGTGAGAGCAGAGCTGGCTGAAATGTCAGAGGCATTGAGAGCGAATACAGCCCCCCGGGCCCCGACATAGAGACGCTCACTGTCAGCCTCCAGCAACATGGTGCTGTAGTTGACTGCAGAGGACTGGAAACGTCTGCAGCCCTGGAGACCTGAGAGGAGAGAGGAGAGATCAGTGGGAGCAAAAGACTATTTTTCTTTTGTTGATGTCCTTCAGATAATATCAGTATCATATCCTCAGTGTGATTATTGGACAATAAAAGTGGTTGAGACAGCCTGATTCTCATTTGTATTGCTACACACATGGGCATATCTCAGCACAAACACTGTCCACTGCTGCTATTGATTGTGGTCCGTCTCTGTGGATTAACAATTAACACTTTTTCAAAGCAAGCTTGGTTCATACTTTTCTCAAATACTCCAAGAATTGATTCGCAGTACCTCTGGACTGATTAATGTATTATGTACACCTGAATACAAACAGATTTTATTGTCATATGAATTTTTAAACAAAAAAAAAAAATGAAACACATCTCCCCAACTGCCTTTAGAGAGCCCCTAAATGTGCATAAAGTTATTTCCATTAAAGTGGGGGAGTTTTGAGCAACACAATGTGTGTGAATGCGTTTTCAATCAAACCTGACAGTATGATAATAAAAGGAGTAGGTATCTATTCATCTTCTGTGATGGATCACTTTTCTGTAAGTATTGTGAGGAACTCACTTCAAAATCAGAAATTAATTTTTCAGACTGCTAGAAAAAATTTAATCAATATAAATTCCACTGTGCTGTACTGTATCTGCACAGATAATTTACTTTGCGTGGCTCCGCTGTTCAATACCTGACAAAATGGGAAAGTAAGATACATTTTCAATAGCTGCTCTTCGACAGCAGGACAGACACACTTCCTTTAAATGAGACAGTTTATCTGTTATCTTTCTTTTGCTCATTTTTAGTGCTGAAATGAGTTGAAAGAAAATAGTTGAAGGTTGCTGTCCTGGCTATAAAATGTTTGGATTTCTGTTTCTTCATGTTTTAGGGCTGCAACAATCATTTAATTATAGTATTAAATAGTCTGCTGACTATTTTCTTGATCAATCTATTGCTTATTTTGTCTATAAAATGTCAGAAAAGTTAACAAGACTACAGCTTGTACCGAGCATGGCAACATTCTCACAATGAGAATGCAGATGAGAATAAACATAAGGATGCTTTGCAAGTGCAATGTCCACCATGTTCATCATTTTAGTTTAGTGTACTTTGTGCTTATTGGCAATAAGCACAACTGAGGCTGATGGTAAAGTCATTTATTTTGCAGGTATTTTTGTCAGATGAAACCGCTATATGAAAAGTCAGAGCTCACCAAAGGGGAAGGTATGGGATCTTGATTTAAATCAGGTGGTCTCATTGAAGTAGCAAGATATATCAAGAAACCTAAGTAAAGAAAAGCAAACAGCCAGACGCACACAAAAAAGGGCAAATACAAAACCGGACAAACAAAAGACACATGCTGCATCATGAGTAAGAATGTCTTTACTAAATTTCAATACAATGCATCGGATATAAGAGGAGACATTTCCCTCAAAACCACAAATATAAACCTCATGGTGGCGCTGGATCAGAATCCAGGTGTGAGATATTATCTATCCTGTGTACCATTGCCCTACAGTAAGAGCCCGGTTGCTACCTAGCACAGAAAAAGGGCCACAATTTTGGTAGTTCCAGAATAACATAAGTCAAGATTTTCTTCTTCATATATGAACTGAGAGATGAAATTACAATCCCACCATGGATAATACAAGCCAAGGGATAATGCTTATCCTACATAGCTCTGCTGAGGAAGAAGAAGATAATGAAAAGAGGCCCAACATAACATCAGGTTTTAGAGATCCACTTGTGCTTAAAGTGAGATTCTGTGGTTTGAGTTTACTTTGCTTTGTGTGCGTGTCCCCCGTCCAGTTTCCCATGCTATACTGGGATGCATTTGTTATGACAGGACAAGATACTAATGAGGTTCACTCATACAAACACTCAGCAAAGAGACATGGTGTACAGCAAACGCACACATATACACACACGGTTCCACGACATGTGAGGAAGGAACTTGCTGCAGTCACGAGATGCAACAGAGAGTTACGCAAAGTTCTGAACATACGATCTTTAAAGGACTCCACTTAGCTTTGGTAAACATTTCACCACAGTGTCACACACACACACACACACACACACACACACACACACACACACACACACACACACACACACACACACACACACACACACACACACACACACACACACACACACACACACACACACACACACACACACACACACACACACACACACACACACACACACACAAACACAAACACACACACACACACACAAACACACACACAAACACACACGCATGTTTTAAACACAACATCTCCACAAGACAACTGTGATGTAACTGAACAGTGATGTCACAAAAATCACAAGCAAAGCTGTAATTTAACTAAAATTTCTGTTGTGATTAGTGCTGAGCAGGTTTTACTTTCAGATGGGGTGGAGTGTTGAAATTAACAGCCAAATAAACTTGAGAGAAAGCCACTTTTCCTGCCAATTGTTGAGTAAAGACTAGGCCTAACAAAAGTGTCGGACTTCCTGTATGCTCAGCCTCCACCTCTGAAGACTGCATTGGATATCAAGCACGCTGCCATTAAGATTCCTATCAGCTGCTGCACAACGCAATCCACTCTGCTCACTTCAGCAACAGCAGTCACTTCCCATCTCAGACTGCTCCTGGGTGATCAGGTGTCTACTTCCCCTCCCTTCATTCTCAGCAGCAGGGGAAAGCAGAGTATTACCTGCATGGGTTTTTTTGGAACAATAGCTTTCCCTACGTGACATGAGTGCCTCATTGTGAGTGAAGACAACGCCTAAGTTTCCTCAGTCGTAATCCAAGCATTAGGACACACAAAGCCTGACAGCTGGAGCCAGGTAAATGCAAACTACTTGGCTAAGAGCATGATGCAGCACGAGGAAGATTTATTAACTGTATTTGACAACATATTTTAGCCTCAGCTAACCCGATTGTGCGAGAATAGGCCCGTTTGATTTGTTTTGTAGGGTAAGAAAAAGAGCGAGAGAGGCAGAGAGAGAAGCCCAGATGATATTATTTACTGAGCAAACACTTAGAGGGACCTCAGCTGATCAGCAAAGTACACAGTGTTCAGGGACACTCACACACGCAAGCACGCACACTTGCTGAACCTCTCGCCGACAGACTGTGACGTGACAGCCTTATATACAAACTCACACTTGATTGTCAGGCCTGTTTACGGTTCAGAGTAGTCCAACGGGCCAACAGGCGTAACTGAATAAACAAAGTTAAATCCACCCACTGTAATTCCAATATACTTGACAGGTTTAAATCAGTGTGCGCAGTGAAAAGGTATTTAAACACTAGGTTTCATTCTTTTTAACAACCTGTTATCTCTCCGTTTTGCAAGCATTTAGCCTCTTGCCTCCTTAAAAACTGAGCACTGGAATTTGTGAAATGAATAACCCTTAACAACATCCCTCCCTAAAAATGTTTCACTTTCTTTATGGTGATGCAGCAGTGAGTAGATAACACAGGTGTGTGTGTTTGTGATGATTTAACTACCCCACACAGATTTGGAGGCCATGCCTTCAGGTTGCTAAGAAACACAGAGATTAAATGGATTAGAGGTAAGTTTGCATATCGAAGTCTTCTCATCAAGAGGAGGTGACGAAAAAGAACTTAAGACTAGAGGTAAAAGGCGAGGTAAAGGAATTAAAAAGGTGGGCAGCGCAACCATGAAAAGTACAAACTAATGAAGAAAGATTTGAGGAAAAGAGACAGAGCTTCGGTGCAAAGGCGGAGAGATGGATGGTGGAGGAGGGGGAGTGGATGAGAGAGTGATGGGGCAGCAGACAAGGAGATGAGCCGTGTAGGAGGACCTGTGGGCAGGCTTGAGCACTAAAAGATGATTTACAGGAACGGAGATAAAGGTATGGAGA
>NC_139836.1:18157222-18159722 GCF_963691815.1 Echiichthys vipera
GATAAGTGGGTTTTCTCTATATGCCTAATGATTAGATCACATGTATAAAGACCATCAGTTTCAGGAGGAGGCTCATTACTCATCTTCAACTGATCAATCTCTGCAAACACCTTCAACAGCATCAATGTCTTCACAGCGGAGTCTAATCAGAGCTGTTCCTGCCACATGTTTTCCATATGAATCACAGGCTGCAGCTTGACTTTGCATGCTGACCAGTTCGCCCACATCTCCCTGTTAATACGCGGTAATGCAGTAAAGTGAGAAGACACAGAGACCCAATGGGTGTTTCAAATGGAGCAACATTTACATCCATTCATCTTACACCTGTCTGAATTGACTCCACTCACAAGCAAATATTTCACAATGACACTTGAATTATTCCATATTTTCAGAGGATATTATACATATATGACAAGTCTGTAGCCTAAAGGGCCATTTTATAACTGTTCTAAAGATTTTTGGAGATGAATATAGCTCGATGAGAGAGAATAAAGGCATCACAATAGAGCAGATATATACCATGATAAACTCACTACTATAAGTACATGGATTTCTCTGTGGGTTGTATCTAAGCAACGGCCGTGTAATGTCCAGTGTGTCTTACCTGAGTCACGTAAATTCCTCGAAGAGAAAGATATGCCCCTTTCCTGGAGCTCGAGATAATCCAAGTGGACTTTAAACGCAGGGACACACTCTCAAACACACAGACACCCGCTGGACGACACACACGGCACTGACAGGGGAACAGCGGGACTGACTCAAGGCTGTTCTCCGCTCATGAGCCGTCACAGGTGGCCCCGCCCTCACACCGCCACCTCTCAATCAGGTGGTGCGCTCCCTTTAAAACAAACGTCTCGTTGTTATTTGGTAATGAGACGGTTTCTGGTTGTGCCTGATTGTGTTTTTGTTTGTGTTTGTGTGTGTGTGTGTGTGTGTGTGTGTGTGCGGGGTGTGTGTGTGTGTGTGTGTGTGTGTGTTCGCGGGGTTTGTGTGTGTGTGTGTGTGTGTGGGGGGGGGGGGGGGGGGGGGGGTATCACGAGCAGTTAGGACAGCTATGAGGCAAAGTGAAAGGTGCACGGATACAACCTGTACGTTCAATCCTGCAGGGTGGCGTCACACTGACGCCTAGCGTGCACATTGGGAACTGCACACTAACAGGTGTGCTGATTAGAGAAAGTCATAAACCTAAAACCATCTGGGTTTTTTTGTTGTTTTATTATTCATTAGAAAGGCAAAAGTTCATACAATGAGAAATAAGGACTTTTTCCCCCTTTCCCAAAAACATCAGCAACCACTTATTCCCTAACACCCACCCCCCCCCACACACACACACTCCTACATCATTTGTAACAGATCAGTGATAACACACTTCCTTCTTAAAATAAACAGAGAAACAAATATATAAGTACATAGAAAAAAAATAGAACAGAAAAGTAGTATTTTCAATGGATCGAAACAGGCAGGGTGGAATAAGAAATATAGTCAAAAGACGATTGTCAGAGGTGAACATATTATTGGTCCTGTGTGTCTTTAACTTGGCTATGTAACTAATTGTGCAGCCCCAAACCAGATCAAAATTCCCAGGTGCCCCCCTCAGATTGTGTATATATATATATATATATATATATATATATATATATATATATATATATACACACACACAGCTATGAGTACTCCCTGTGTTTGATACCCAGGCTGCTCTTTTTGGCTTGTAAGAAAAATAGGACGCACCTTTGCAAAAGTAGTTCCCAAACCGTGGTACATGAGCTTGCATGTGACATAGGAAGGGGAGCAGAATCTGAATAGCTCACAAAAAAACCAACAAATGGGTTTTTTTATGTCAGTTTGTGTGTTGTTAGGCACCCCAGATACACAGATGCACTGTATGTGCACAATTACTGTAAAAGTGAGTTCCCTTTAAACCTGCAATACTTGTTTTTAGCCACTTGGGGGCAGAGGAAACGATAGATAGATAGATAGATAGATAGATAGATAGATAGATAGATAGATAGATAGATAGATAGATAGATAGATAGATAGATAGATAGATAGATAGATAGATAGATAGATAGATAGATAGATAGATAGATAGATAGATAGATAGATAGATAGATAGATAGATAGATAGATAGATAGATAGATAGATAGATAGATAGATAGATTGAGGAGCATTACACAGTAACAAAACACAGACACATCAAAACAGCAATATAAAATGCAATATAAAAGAATAAAGAAAAAATATATAAATAAGCGGTCTAATTTTATTGCAAAGTAGACAGTGCAGTGGACAGATTATGAATAATAGAAAACTAGATTATGAACCATAGACTGTATACACTATGCTATGAACACAACAAATATATCTTCTTTAAGTTGGTACGGCAAACAGTTGCCTGCTCACGCATCTAGCAGATAGGGAGCACTTATTTGGATTCTGTTTCAGAAGGCAGAGATCTTTTTCTCTTGGCATGTTGGCATTTTCATTGAAAACAGCTGC
>NC_139836.1:18164722-18377222 GCF_963691815.1 Echiichthys vipera
GCCCTTTTGGGGTAAAACCTGCCACCTCACCATAAATCCCACTTAAGGAGTTTCACTAAGAGCTTAACAACAAGAACATATAAACTGGTGTTTATTTCCAACACAGAATTGGGGAAAGTGGGGTGGGTATCCGCTTAGTGTAAGCAGAATGAGGCCCATTTTCCCCAGAAACAATAGCGGTACTTGATAGGGATTATATAATTATATAACATCAGACCAGGTCACTGCTGTCAACTAGCAGGTCATTAAAAAGTAGAATGTGAACTAACTATAACTCATGACCGGCCTCTGATGTACTAACTAACTAACGAACAAACAAACAAACATGTGTAGGGATTTTAAAACACACGTAGCACCAAAGCACAAAAGGGTAATTTATACTGTAGACTCAGGACTGCAGCGACACAAACAAGACAACTGAGAGCCACATAATAATTGCGACTCAGCAGTTTAAGGTGCTGATGCCTACCGGTGGCAGAGTGACCTGGCCAGTGACCTCCGGTGCCTTCATGTTAAAGGTGTCCTCTCCCAAGCTGTCCTGCTCTGCCCCACTGGGGTAAGGGGGTGGTGGGTAGGGGGGAAACTCTTCCAGGAAGCCTTCTGGGGGTGGCGGCGGAATGTTAGCCATTTCGTCCTCCATGGCAGAAAGGGGTGGTGGTGGGAACAGAGGATCATGTGGCCTGGGGGCTGGGTGGGATGGAGGAGGAGGGGGGATAATGTCCTCTCTCCCTCGGATCTCCGCCGGAGGTTTGGTCTTTTCGGCAAGAGCAGGAACAGCGACATTAGAACTTGGGATGTGTGCTGGGAGCTGTCCTCCCTCCAGATTCTGTCCCATCTCAGATGGGTGGTTCTCTGCACCACTCAAAGGGCTTGGAACAAGTGACCCCACAGATCCCTCTGCCACCTTCTCGGCATCACCAGCATAGGTGGGAGTGGTTGGTGTAGTCACAGTCTCCATAGCTGCCAGTGTGGTCTTCTGGTACAGGAGTTTCTGAATGTTGGGCCCTGCAGGACCCTCTGGTTCAGTGATGGAGCTGCGTTTCTTCAGAGGCCTCGGGGCATTGTAGAGCTTCTTTCTTAGGGCTTCCAGGTCACCATCACTCTGATGCCTGTAGGGGTTGGAAATGAAGGGAAGCAGCTTGGTGGGGCTGAGGGGCCGAGGAATGCGCTCTGTTTCTGGTTGGGGGCCCTCAGACGGGCTGGGACCGACGTTGTTGGCCCCACTGTGATCAACCTCAGATTCTAGAGCCGGGCAGCGGTGGTCCATATAAGGGTTCTCTGGATGTAGGGAGCCTCCACCGGGAATCACTGGTTTACCATACACTACAAACAGAGATAGGAAACAAGTGTTAAGGTGGCCATGTCTACAGGGATACTACCATGTTAAGAACCTAATGACTAACCCTGTGTTCTCTGTCACATACTGTATAAACTACTTTCTTGGCCCAAAGCAAAGTATGACAGTATGATAACTGCAAGATGAAACCACAATACCGCAGCCTTAAACTTATGATAACAAAATGAAAACTATCAAGCTAATTTTAGATACTGTATTTAAACCCTGCCACCTGTTAGAATGAACCACCTTTTTCCACCGAGATGCTGCTTGTGTTTTAAATGGCTGTAAAGAAACCTGCTGCTGCTCGATGACCTTTTTGTATCAAATATAAATTATTGCCTAAAGGCAACATTGGTGAAGAATGTTCACCCGATGGAAAAATTAATTCTGGATGCACCTGAAATACTGTCATTTATCTTTGAGACATTAAGCGCTGCACAGTTGCAGAACCAGAAAACAAAAAAGTCCAATGTTGTTTATAAATGAAATACCAGGGGACTGTTCCATAAAGCAAGTTTACCAAATAAGCCAGTCTGACTCATTTTCAGTTGATATGGTTCCATAAAGCAAACATAAAGCTCAACATATTTCAGGCTCATCTACTTATGTTGGGAAACTAGTTAAATTTACTTTATGGAACCGAATGACTGGATAATAGATTACTTACTTATACTTGACCTATTGAACTCAGATTCTATTATTTTTATTATGTGAAATAATTATTATTTTTGTTTTTTAACCGGAATAAACTATTAATTCACTCACTCATTTGGACTTCTTCTATGCCTAATAAGTCTTTATATTCTGTACTTTGTCTTTTTTATCTACGGCTTTCATTGCATCTCATTTTAGGGAAACAGGAAAAAACACATAATTACTGTATTCATTTTAGAGTACTAGCACTGATTCCATGAAAATCTTTAGAAAAGACTCAGGGCTCATTTCCACAATTTCAGTCCGAAGCAGCAGGTACGGTTGCATCTGATTGCGTTTGTAAAGGGAAGATGTAACAGATGGCTAACCCTGTCTGGCTGTTTCTCTGGTCAGTGGCCTGTAAATACTTTCTTGTTGAGTACACTAAGGAGAGTCAGGGCAGATCGACCTTACAGTGAATTTATCTCACTGACACAGGATTTTCTTTTACCTTGTTTACATCTAGACTCTTATGCTTAGATTTGATAAAGTCATACCTTATTTTTGTACTCCAGCATTAGTTTTCAGATTTAAAGTTCATTTCACTCAAAAGAATACTTACTTCAGAGTCAGATACATAAACCTGAAGATGGACATGTGTATATGCTCTTTGATTTTGTGTTTTACAGTGGATTTATGTTTAATTAAAAGTGTGACTTTTTCTTTCTACATGTGATCTAAAGCTTGTTCTAAGACAGGACCCACCCAGATAAAAACAGTAAGTGTTAAGACAAAGCACAAAGAGAAAATATGTGCTTATGACCGGACAGAGTAATACAATTGAGTCAACTATCCAGGAACCCAAAGGAGAATGACCCCGTTCATCTGTGTCACCTCAGCAACACTGTTCAGGCAAAAAATAAAAAAAGTTACAACTGGATATTCTCACCACTGATAAATCCGTTGGTGCGGCTTTGAGACCTGTTGAGAGCACCCTGCACAACAGGCTGGTGGAAGGACTTCCCTGAGCCAGGCTGCTGCGTGTACATGGAGTAAATGGAGCTGGCCGCTAAGGTCTGGGGCTTACTCAGGCTGGCGTCTTTGGAAGAGGGCAGCTCTGGCGTGAAGGGCCGTACCGTTGCTGCAGGTGGAACGTCCTGCTTGGAGGGTAGAGGGAGTGTCTGACTCTGTGAGGGTGGGAGAGGGTTGCGGCCCTGGGCAGCCTGGGGCTGCTGGTTGTTGGGCTTGGCTTTTGGGAAAGTGCCTGTGTTGAGGTTGCCTGGTTTTCCATAGGGCACAGCACCAGGGCCTTTTGGTTTGGTGGGAACAGGAGGAGGCACCTTGATTGGAGCTTTGGGAGCAGACTGGAGAGATGAGGAGTAAGAAGAGAGCAAATTAGATGCCAGAGTATATTCCTGCTCATAATAGCCATATCTGACCAGTGATATTTCCTGTGAGGATATAAGGAGTGCATTTTCCCTCTCACCTGTGCGTCCCTGACCAGGTCATCACTGCTCTGGTTTTTGCGGAGGGAAGTGGAGGGAGCCTCCGTTGGCTCAAACATGGAAAATGGACGCACCTTCCTGTCCCTCTTTAGTTCTGTCTCATCTATAGACACACCACACGTAGAGGCGGTAATCAGTTTCGTCTCATGCTCAGACATAGTGTGATTCTTTACAAAGACAGAACAAAAGCCCCTTTGGAAGCTTTTGTTCTGCTGCATTACTGTTTTCACAGTTACAGGAAGGGATTGCAGTGCAGTTTCTGTGGATAGCTGTACATGAATGTGTGTGTGTGTCTCTTACCCTGTTCTGTATTAGACTTGGAGTGAGAGGTCATTCGTGGCAGTGTTGAAGCTGGACCATGGCCATTGGTGTTGGATTCTGGACCTGAAGAACCCCAGTCTGCCAGCTTGGATGGCTGGAGGCCTGTGGGACCCACAGGAGAGCAGGGAGAGGATAAGGGAAAAACAAAGTCTTAGCAGGTACCATATGATTTTACATACACATAGAAGATTAAACAAAGCACAAGTACACATAGTGGAAACTACCGTCAGCCATTATTTATCCAGATAAACGCAGTTCACATAGCTGTGTGTCAGTCATCATGGATTTTTTAAAAAGACCAGGATTTTGTAGCATTTTGCCTCCCTCATTACTCATCAAGTTGTTTTGGTTGACTGACCTAGACCCAGCCAGTGGCCATGCATGTCCACAGACAACTACAGTGAGATGAGCCTCAAAAGTGTGGGGCTCTTGCAACTAGCAAGATTAGCATCACATCAGAAATGGTAAAATTCAAAACACGATGATTTCCATCGCAGTGCTTGCAGACTAGTTAAATGCTCCCTCTCAAGGGGTGTTATACTGATACACTAACTAACAAACACACACACACACACACACACATTTTGCGAACACGACGTGATTGGGTTGGTCAGAATCCACACAGAATGTCAGTTCAACTGAAGGTTATGCATTTGTTCCAACTGACCCATTTAGAGCAGCAGAAAAAGAACTGAGGAGAAAGCTCAACAAACACGCTTTAACAGACAGCAGCAAAACAAGCAAACTAGAACAAGCTAGGAAATTATAAAAATATTGAATCTTTTTCAGTGAGAATCACTCTAATGAAAAATAAACACAACGAAACAAAGCCATTTAGAAGCACACACACACACAAACACAAGTGTGTACCTTTTCTCTTAGCCCGCAGCTCTTTCAGAGGCTTAAGCAAAAACATGGCTTCTGAGGAAGATGCATTCGAAAGACAAGAAAAACAAAGTAGCCTTAGCGCTCCAGATCTCCCTTTGCTCTAGACATGCTGTTGGCTGGGCCCAAGCAGGGGCCTCCCCGAGGGGCCACGCAGAGACAAGTACAAAGCCCAGGAGCCTACCCGATACTATGCTAAACATCCCTGCCACAGAAGAATTGGAAATGGGTGTAAACTAGGAGCAGATTCCTCTACATCCCCGCCCATCCCCATCTCTCTTCTTCCCATACTGCAAATCAACTCAGCATGCAGAAATAATTGCGTGCAACATCATGACAGACTGGGAAAAACCTGTTACTTTTACTTCCTGTATGTGGATTTGCTTTAAATAGAAAAAAACATGGGCTGATGAGGTGGTGAGATAGGATATAAGGGGGAGGGCCTTCTCCTGTTGTTTTGTAATGACTAATTTTGGTGTCAGATCATTCATTTTTAATAACATAAAGCGCACTGCTGGCCTACTATCCACTGGGGAACTGAGTTAGGACTTAAATAGTGAATCTAGAGATGGAGCGCATGAGAAAGAATTACTGAGAAAGAGGGAAGCACAAAGAACATCTTTAAATGGAATATGTTGCTCTGGTCCTTCATTGGTTAAGCCAGCGTTATTCCCCTCCATTACACAGCAAACATGCTACTACAGTTGGTAGGGAAACAGTGCTGATTTAACAACAGATTACTCTGTACTATCTAGCCACACACCGTGGCAATAGAAACACTGGTTCAAAAACTGGTTCACTCACTGCAAAACATATCAAAAGTTCTTCAGAAAATATAAGGTGTGGAAAAAGAGTTCAAAGCAATACTCTGTCACAACACGCCATCCAGGGGGTAACAAGCTACCTTCGGAGCTCAGAGTGACATCATAACCAGCAGGTATCCCAGACGCCTCAGCTTCTACTGGAGGCATGACACGCTTGTCACATTTTAATAAAAAAAACAATAACAAAAACAAACCCAACTTCTACATGACAATCACAAAGAAACACAGGGCACAGTGGTTGATGATTCTTTACTATTGGTTTCCTTGTGTATTTGTGATCTTAAAATTTGACCTTCATTTTGAAGTCTGCTGCTGATTGAGTCGTTGCAGACTCCCAGAATTTAGCTGGATAAATTAGATGTAAAAAGACAGTGACGGCCCGCTTCAAAATAAGAGATCTGACTCATTGTCAGAAAGGAAAAGGCTTGAGTTAAGAGGTGAATGGCTGCAGACAGTGTGTTGTCTCTGGCTGCTCACCTGTGCCGGCCTTGCTCTGTGGGTCGTGGGCAGGAAGGGTGGCAGTGCCGTCTGGGTAGGCTGGTTTTACAAGCAGGTCGTGCCTCACTTGGCCTCTGGGCATGGTGGATGACTGGATGTATGGGCCAACCGCCGCCACACGAGATGGACCCGACTGCTGTCCAGCTTGGCCATCGGAGGGCACCTGTATAGTGAAAGGGTAGGTGAGAAAAAAGGTAATTGAAAAGTAATCTAAAATATTCTATATTACGGTAAACAGCAGAAAGAGTGAATATACTATTCAGACAATAGAATATAGATGACATAATGGTACCCAAAACTGTATGTGATGATTTTTATCGATGCTACAGAACGGTTGAGATTGAGGTGAAAGCATGCTGAAGTGATTGGAAAAAAATGATGCACTAATTAACAACACAGATCCTTGACATGAGAGGAGCTAACATTTAGACTTTGGCCTGAGGGTGGCACTAGTGCAGGATATGTTACTCAAACAAAGGATTTATCCTGGCTTGCCTGAAGGTGTTGCTGAGGTGTACTGTCATGAAGTGACATCTTGGAGTAAATTTTGTTTCCAATTTATGTTTTGTTCATCAGCTGAGGGCTGGGGGTGGGATAGAGTGATCAAGCTATCTATATCTGTGTGTTGTAATGTATGTTTATTATGTAATGCTATTTTGAAAATGGAGATGCTATATTTCAAGGGGCTTTCCTTTGAATAAATTTAAAATTAGGACATTTGAAATTTGGAGCTGCTCATAGTGCTTCATGATGGGTCATGGATGTCTATAAATGCAACAAATTGGCAATCCACTAACCAGTAATTCTATTTATCTATCAGTATTGTACTATGGACCAAAGTGTTGGAATGGCAGTTCAACACCGCCATCCTCTGAGCCCTACCTTGAGACACTCACACTGATTTTTAGGTTTTGTAGCAATCACTCTGTTCACTTACTACTGAACAACCATATTGCTTCAAGAAAACACATGAAATACAGTTGCTGATGTATAAAGATTTAGCTTAACCAGATTTATTAAACATTCACATCCTCTCATTGTATTAGCATGGTGCTTTCTATAAAACATGTTGCAATGGAGGGATTTTAAAGAAGCTAGGCTAAGTGTGGGCTCTCTACCTTGGACAGGTGATGTAAAATTCACAAATTGCACAGTAAAATCCTGAATCTTAATTTGAGGCTTAACTAGAGAAATTAAAGAGAGAAGTTAGAAGACATGTCATCTTGCAGACAAAAATTAAATGCTTGCTTTCCAAACCCAACACACTAACTTAACTTTCACTTCAAACTTAAAGTTAAGTACTTAAACCATCAAATGCAATTCAAACTACAGCTCAACCCTTGAGACAAGCTGTCCCTTCAAAACCAGAGAAACATCACTCACTTTCCCCACCAAGTGTCTAACGCAAATTATGCGGAACTTATGGAATCTTGATGTGCCAAGTCATATTCAAGAGATCAGAAAGAAAAGAGACACATATGTTCCGCTCCAATACTAGTTTAGTTACCTGAAGATGAGTGTCTTTTGAAGCCCTCTCTTTACCAGGATAGCCATTCTTGAAAAAACAAAAGCACAAACATGCAACAGCAGTTCAAAATACCAAATAATCCCCTTTTTCCAACCCAATATGAGCCTTTTTTAAGTTTTTCCTGAACTAGTTTACTAAGACGGTGCGGGATAACTCTAAGTTTGGCTTCTCTCGGACTACCTCTCTTCAGTCAGTGTGGTTATACGTGCTTGTTGGGTGATGTCAGCCAGATGCTTGCTGTTTGGTTGGAGGAGAGAGCAGCTTGGATGGAGTGTGTCTTTGTGCTAGTGTGAAAAAGGCTCAGTCATTATGATTCCAGGCAGGGTGTGGGTAAATCACCTCCTCACTAGGGCCTACACACACACACTGTTCCTACTTCATTATATATGTCAGGGGAACATCAAAAGAGAAGTTGGGCTTTTCAAAGTTGGATTAGGGTGCAAGTTGCTACTTTATCTAAAAGGCTTGCAGCAGAGCTTCAGAAGGATATGGTAAATATCCATTATAACATTAATATTTATGTTCTAAGTTATAGGTCACTTTAGATCTTGTACACAGCCTTTGATAAGTAGAAATTACATGCTGCAAACTAAGGAGGCACGTTTTTTTTTATCTACAACACAGAAAGAATAATCTGATAGCAGTGAAATCAAACAGTTTTGTCATTTTCCATTACAAAATCACGAAGCAGCATTATACTGTTAATTGGTACTGTTAATTTGGTTGAAAGAGAGAAAGTTAATGGTGAAGGCCAATGAAACACCTTAATTATGTCTGAGAGAAAATCGACCTAATCAGGAAAACATTATTATTGAAATGACTACCTAGAGGACAGAGTAGTGACTCATGTTATCTAAGGGGGTAAAAAAACATTAAATCATCCTTCATCCAATCAGAATGATTATGTTTTCTTTTTGGCCACCCTTACACCCCTTGCTATCAAGCAGTGAACATGTTAATTTTTCTTCCTCACAGTCTGTTGACTCTTATTTACATTCCCATGGCAACCTGTGTGCAAAACAACTCCTGGAAATAGGAGAGAGGAGCAGAGAAACCACAGGCGGCAAACTCAGAGCCAAAATGTTAATATCTATTAGAGTAATCCTGTCATGTATTTTATTATGAAATGTGTTTTCAAAAGTCTGTGTTTTTTAGTAGGTTGGTTGTTTGTTTTTAGTAAACTGATTATTTGCTTTTTCCTGTTTCTGTGCAGCCAGAAAAGATAACATCTCCCCTAACATTCCTGCCCATCTGAGATGTCAGCGTGCATCCATTACTCATCTCTCATCTTCAAGAGTTGTTTCTGCCAAATGGGACTGAAAACACTTCTGAGTGAAGAAGTGAGAGTTTAAACTCAGATGCAACTTGATCAACACGATGATCATTCCCCACCAGCTATCTCAGACAGAGAGATCGAAGAGCAGAAAATGACAGATAGAAGTGGACTCCTTCAAGTGAGGGGGGTCACTAGGTTTTCCCACAGAAGATAGTGAGGTTACGGAGCCTTACGTTAGCATTGGTGAGCTCTGTATGCCAGGGCATCTGAGGCTTCCGGAAGTGAAGAGAGACACAAACAGCCTTTATTATCTGGCCACTGGGGGGAGCTCTGATCAAAACCATTTTCATCACTTATTTGCAGATATAAGGAATAGTGGCTTAACAAATTGTGAAAAAAACCTGAATAACAATGAAAACCATGTGAAGACCCTTCACAAAAAATAAGAGTTGACACCTGAGGGGGTTCTGTATCAGGTTATGTTAATGTTTTAATGTTGTTTTCATGTGATAATACTTACAGGCAAGTTCTCCTTCTGCTGCAGCGCTGCCTTCTTTTTCCACAGCCGATCTCGGAGCTCACTGATCCTTTTGTCCATGGCAGCCACCTCAAGGTTGCGCTTGTTCAGGCCTTCTCTCTGCTGCTGCAACTTAGAGTTTTGATCCTGGTTGAGTTTGTTCCTCAGCTGATCGCCAAGAAAGACAACACATGAGGATAAAGAGAAGAGATAGTTCAATGTTTGTACCCATTTTAAACAAATCCTGTCTCAATTTTTTGGGGGTTTTGAATTTAATTGAGACAATATTATTTCTGCACACACACCTGTAGCTCCTTGTAGAGGCGGTCTAGTTCAGCTACAGAGCTGTGGTTGTCATGGAAGTTCTCAATTTTTCCATTTTTGAGCGACTCCAGTTGTCGGCTGAGCTCCTCCACCTTCGAGGCGGCCATCACTAGCTCTCTCTGCTTCTGCTGGAAGAGGTTATTCATCTGCTCTATCTCCTCCACTGGAGAGGGATGAAGATGAGAGGGAGGTGGAGAGGGGAAACAACAAGTAAAGAGAAGGTGTGTGAAGATGATGGAGGTGAGAGACAGAACATGATAAAGAGGAGGTAAAAAAAAATACATTTACTGTATGTGTCTTAATCAATTAAAAATCTGTGTTTTCAGTCATAAAATATTCCAAGCAGGCATCCATTAAGAAAAAAAACAAACACTTAAGTCGATGAGTTTACCCAGTTTGCCATTACTGAGGCGCTTCTGTTCCACCTGGCCCTTTAGGGCCCGGACCTTCTTGAGCCGAGTTTCCTGGTTCTCGATGTTCTCTCGGAGGCGCTGCAGCTTCTCTTGCTCAGAGGCCTGCTGCTGCTGACGCTGCTCCTGCTGCTTCAAGTAACGAAGCCGCTGCTCCTGGAGAGACATAGAGAGGATACAGAGAGCATAGAGCAAAGGTCAGAAACATAATCAAACAGACACATCCCTGAAATTTATGAGTAATATATGGCCAAGTATGCTTTCCTCAACAGCTACTGTCCACAGGAAAAGCATTGGTCCTCATTGAAAGATGTTAGGGGCTAGCAGTAAAAAAGCTTAATGTTCAATCTGTTAGGAGTGCATTTTATATCAAGATGCCTGGTTAAATAAGGGTTAAGACAACATTCTGTTGAGCTAAACAGTGTTAAACACTCAAAACCAAGTCAGTTGAACTATAACACAGAGTGCTATCAGGGATCCAGACTAACTTTTTTCACTAGGAGCACTGCGGCCCCCAACTGAAAATTTTAGGGGCACAACCAGAAATTTTAGGAGCACACACTGTGAATCAATAATAGATGCAGAAATTACAATGTGCTGTTTGTAATCCAGTTTCGTATTGTATTGTGACTTTTGAAGTTGCAACATGGAAGGTAAACAACAGCACTGTCATGAAAGTACAATATAAAAAAATATACCATACATTCAGAATAAGGGGTGTGCCGAGACGTTACACGACACTGAGTCCACGAGATGCGACAATATTTTAACACTACTTTAAAATGTCACTAATTTCTTTACATTGGGGTGATTTTAGCAGAGAGCTGTGGGGGTGCTTCAGGTGTCTTTGCACAGTACTTGCGTTCACCATGGTGCAGCCTACCATACTCACGGTAGTAAAGTATAACCCCCCCCCCCCCCGTCGAAAAGGGCCCCGCCCCACAACATTTTCTCCCACTGTTTATGTTTTTAAACATATGAACTGTATCTCCACTGACTGATCAGATCAGTCTGTATATGTGTTTTAAACATATGAACCGTGTTTACATTGAATGATCAAAACAGTCTGTGTGTCACCTGGTGCCTCACTCGCTGGGTGGAAATATAAAGTCAGTGAATCAGTTGAACATTGTGGATTTCTTCCCATAGAGCCGACATGAAATCTATTTTGGTTTAGTAAATTTCTGCTGTCACTCGGCTCGGGAGCTGCCGTCTGTCGGCAGCTCGTCACAAACGAGACTTCAGGTCCGTCCAGTCCCGACAATGTGATTAGCTGCGGAAGCTCACGTGTTACGTGTTTGTGTTTTACTGTGCTGACGGCACTATCTTCTTACAGTGCTTACATATTGTTCCTGTCTTATCTGTCACTCTGTTGCTGTTTAGCCTCTTACATATTGATATGACGAGACATCTGGTTGTGCATGTGCGACTACACGTAAAATTCAGTCAGGCACTCTCAAATTTTGCAAAATGAACTTGGTCGCAGTCCGGAGCCCTGGCCTATACACCTGACGGAGGTGAACCTGTTGCAGGTTCTAAGATGAGGACAACACAGTCTCTATCTGAAACTGTACAACCAGGTGATGTGGTAATGCCTGTTTGTGACTTGACTTGTGCGCAAGTGTACATGACTGCTCGAAGCTACGTTCCCTGGCTTGCAATGTCATCCTCAGGCAACAGTTGCTTAGATGAGAATGATCAGAATGTCTAGGAGCACATTTAAGCATATTTATTTTAACAAATAAGCGGAAACATTTTCAGGGTACCTCAGCAAGAACCAAAAAAAGAGGAGGAGGAAAGGATTAATTTGTATCACGCTTGTTTTCAAGAAGAATAGCAGAAGAAACAGACCTTGAAATACCATAGTCCTGCACTGTGAGAATCCAAGTCAGACAGCTGTCTCAGGCTTCTCAAATTATAGACACTATACCTGCAACCATCCACAACTCATCTAACCTGTCTATCATAACCACCATGAGCACTATCTTCGCATCTTTATTTCCATAAGTGCACTAGACTTGTTAAAGTGCTTTTGTTTTGTGTACCATCTCTCCACTTTCTCACAATAACCCCCTCTTTAATCTTGCTCCATTATTTTGTCTCTCCTCCTCTAGCTTTTACTTTCATCTCCAACACTTAAACCTCTCCATCCCCTGTATTCACCCATCTCTCTTCCAGTCCCCATCTACCCTTTCATCTTGCACTCCATATTTACGCACCTTGGACGCAAGAAGCTGTTGTTGAGCTTCTATTTGTTGCTGCTGTCTGGCAGCCATCTCTTGTAGTTCAGCCAGTGTCATGTCCATCCGTGGTGTCGCCACCTGGGCAGGGATAAGAGGAGGGATAAAAGGACAAAAGAAAACACGTTCAATCTTGTTCGTTGTAATACACTCTGACAGTCATTTAAGATACAATAAAGGACAAAAAATGTATCCTTGAAGTCAGAAAAGCAAAAGCAGCAATAGACAAACATATGTGGGCATATAACTAGAGCAATCCATTCACCTCCCCATTCAAACCCTCAAAAAGAGGCCTTTTTTGTGATTTCAGGATTCATAATACAACATCTATTTTCAAGTGACAGTTTCCTTTTGATAATTATATAAACAAGTGTGTTCATGTTATGATGCACTGATTAGTTTTTCATTTGCATTTATACACTGTAGGGTATTTTTTAATTTAATATATAAATATATATATATATATATATATATATATATATATAATTAAATAATTTTGTGAGTAAAAGTATGGCTACGGTGTTGTCAGATATATATATCTATGTTTTTTTTCCTTAACAACTGAAGCATCCTGCTGAAGAAGTCAGCAGAAGTCATACAAACTCACCCCATTCTCCATTCTTCTGTCTGTGGGACCCTTCACTCCATTCCTCTTTGGCTCTGAGCCTCTTGACCCACCTGAGTATCCAAAATAATAGGTGACTTCATCAGACATCACAATCTATTGTAGATCCACATCTTATAGCAACTGCCTCAGCTCAGTCCAAACAAAGAAAACTGAGCAAACTATTGGCCTTTGCAGACAGTGAAAAATGACTGGAACTTCCCCTTGCCTTTTTGCCTGCCACTGTCTCTCACAAACAAGGGTAGACACTGTACAGCTTTCTCTGGAGTTGTTGCAGAGGAGGCTTTAGCTCAGTAGACAGTTCAGTAAAACAGACCGGCTGGTGCTGAATGATCTTAGCTCCTCTGGGAAACAACTGGGATCAGTGCTCTTTGTGACTTGCAGTAATCTCAGGATTTAATCTAATACATAACTGTCTGGTGGAGGGTCCCACAACTGTGTATGTGCTTGTCTGTGTACATGAATGCACTTATATCTAGCCCTGTTCTGGCATTTGACAGCTGGGGGAGTTCTGGCAATCCAGATCACATCTTTAAAGCCCTGGCCCATGACCAAAGCCCTTTAGCTTGCATAATGGTTTTAGATGACCCTTGACATACAGTATGCATGTCAAATACATGCTGGTTAAGTGTTGGTGTGAACATAATACCACGCTATGGCTCAATAAGGGAGATTGAGTCTGAGATTACTTAGCTAGCTTAATTCATAGAGAATAAATGTTGTCCTCTGACCTGGTGAGAATGAAAATGCCTGCCCAGCATCAGGATATGTCAACATTAACTGACAAGAGTGTACAAGAGTATTTCCATAAATGATATTACACCACATTAACCAGAGACCAAATGTACGCGTCCTTAATAAAAAATATGGTAACAGAAAGGGGTAATACAGCACTCTGTGGCAAACACTGGGCAGAGCTAAGTTACCAGTGTGGGAAAACAAGAGCAGGCTAAGATAACAGGAAGGGAAAACAGCCGTCTAATCCCTGGGCCAGACTCAAGCTGTGAGGGGTAAAAAGGCTTAGTTACGCAACTGGGGGCTGAGAGGATAGCGCACGACCAAAATACTAGAGTTTTCTGTGTTCCTAAGAAAACTGAAAAGTAACAGGCTTATGGCAATGTGACTGGGACACCCTGGCCTCCAAAAGTACGGCTAAATAAGGCTTGTTCAAGGATTTGAGGCCTGCTAATATAAAACCCTTTTCTGGATAAAGGCAGCCTTCAGACTACAACCTCCAAACTTCTTTAGCATAAGAGGAGAGGTGGTCCTCAGCCTTAAACGGGCTGTTAATGTAAATTTCCTTTCATGAATCCTTAGCGTCAGAGTGGATGCGTGTACGTTTTGAAGCTGCATGTCTTTTCTCTGGAAATTGCCCCTGTCTAAGCCATGACTCTATGTGAGAGAAATGACCATAGACCATAATCTGCTTCACTGTTTGTTGTATGTGTGTGTTGGAGATGGATACTCACTTGATTCCCTGCTAGGGGCTCGATTGTGACGCAGAAAGAAGCGCACCTCTGCCCTGTGTTGTCCCCATCGTTGGAGCACATCCAGCATCCTCTCCCCGTCACCGACAGCTCGCTCTGCAGAATAGATAAATACTCAGCCTTCAGGTGTGACATAAAAACACACCCATAAAATCAATATTGAGACATTGTAATTATGTATAATATGACATGGTTAAGACTTGTGACATTACGAATGTAGGTTGAACATGCATGTGGAGTTTGTTTAGTCAAATCCGGTTCAAGCACCAGCCTGACAGTGCTGGCCTACACTGAAAGGATATTCATTTCACCAGCACCATCTGCATCTAGTTGATCTTTCTGAGTAATGACCTCAGGGAAAACAACAGTGATGTGTTGTCAATTATTCTGGCTGGTACTGGGCCAAAGGGCTCATCATCCATTCCTCAGACATTCCTAAGACCATTTCATTACGTAAATGGACTGACACATTAGAGTCAAGTAGAGGTCAATGAAAATGATCTATTATAATGGCATGACTGCAAAACAAATCAGTAACAGCTGTAATATAGAGGATATTAATAGATTTACATCTAAATGTGATGCAAAATGTCACTGCTGTGTTTTCAAGGAGAGTCGGCAGTGGTCTGTGGAGAGAAATGGCTGCAAAATGTGACAATCTTTCCAGACTACTTGTGGAAGTACTCAAACACAATAATTGGCACTTTCTTCACTCTTATGGCAGCATCACCATGGAAACAGCCACGAAGCCTGGCTCCTTGAGTTTTGATTCTGAATACCTCCTGACTATTGGAGATGGGGAAAAGAGGGAAGGCATGAAATCTCAACCCCCACCTCCCATACGAGAGATGTGGGAGATGTCTGGGTGCTTGTGTTTGTTACAGGGATTATGGGCTCTGCTTCATTTGCATTGCAGACCCAAAAGAGATAAGCTCTTCAAAAAGAAATCGCAAAGCAGTTGACCACAAAGCTAATCTCCATATATGGTTCACTTCAGAAAAGCAATTTCCTTCCAATTAAAGGAAGAAGACAAACAAGTGTCTGCACACAGGCTCCTATCCCTTGGGATGCATCCATATTCCACAACCAAAACAGCATGTGACTGAAAATCTCATGTTCTCTGTGTAGATGGATTCAGGATAACACTGGGTTAACAGGCACGGTCACTCACCAGATCCACGCCACATCTCAGATAGGTGGCAGTCTGCCTCCCCCGGTTCCTTGCACAAATCCACCACATCCCGGCACAGTGTCTCCGGGGTAACGGGAACCTCAGTAAAATGCTGGTCATTGTTACTGAGGTATACTGTCAGGAACATCTGGGGACAGTGGGAGGGAGAGAAATGCAGATTAGATAGAGAAGTTAAATAACAACAGAAGATAGAAGTGTGTGTGTGCGCGCATGTGTGTGTGTGTGTGTGTGTGTTACAAAAACAACAAAAACAGTGGAATAAAGGAAAACAATGGCAATAGTGTAAGTACACAGTACACGGTGTGGCCCTCTGTTGTAGTTACATAAAAAGTGCCAGAAAGAGTTCATAGCTAATCCTTCATATTGTTTGGTCTGTCCTTGTCTCTTCATTTCAGCAGTGTCCTTCTCTCCCCTAGTCTGTTAAAGCATGTGCTGTGTGTGTGTGTGTGTGTGTGTGTGTGTGTGTGTGTGTGTGTGTGTGTGTGTGTGTGTGTGTGTGTGTGTGTGTGTGTGTGATATGTGTGCTTCTTTAGCACCGTTGCTGCCATTAAAGTGGAAATGTTACGATGTCTGACCTAGTTGCTGTTGTGAATTTGGCGTTAAAGTGTCCAGGGTGCATTATTCAGACATGTTAAATTGTTGTCAGAATAACATAAAAGGGGTTCATGTCTGAAAGGGGCTACAGACAGCAGTTGTTTTTCCCAAGCCCTCATTCCTGTGTCAACAGAGAAATCAGAGCCAAGCTCCCAGAATTCCATTTCACCCAACGCCATCTAACTGCTAACTAGTGCTGTCACCACTGTGAGAGGTCCCTGTATCCCAACAAGCACACACACACACTACATACCCCTGCCCATCACTCTCAAGGGACAGACAACTGAAGATGCTGGATTTGTATATCAGTGTGCGAAGAAATGGACTCTCAACGAAGATGAAGTGGAATGTGAAAGCCTTCAGCACCAGCAGAAAAAAAAAACATTGACATTGAGCAGAAAATTGAGCTGTCCGACAGTAAGCATTCAAAAAGCAGACATTCCTGTCACATCCCATACTGAAACCAGCTTCTTCTATCACTAACAAACATTTTAAAGGAATACTCAAATCAATACTTAAAATAAAGAAAGCCTATGTCAAACTAATGCCTTGACAGTCAATATAAAAATACACCGCTTGGAGTTAAATGTCTTATTTTGCCTATGTTATTATAATCCAAACCCTATACAAACACTGACAGTAAATGTGAAAGTGAAAAACAGTGTCTCTGTGTAATCATAAACAAACGTATGCGTAAGAGGCTTTTAGGGCGGTGCTTGAATATGTTCCCATTAGTAATCTGATCACACAAAAGGCGAGTGAGAGCTTTGATAAGGCCATAAAAAAAAACAATGTTATGACATAACATTGGTGTCCTGGGGCATGGCCCGACTTGAACTCATGGAACCTTTCTGATTGTGCACGACGTACTGTAATGTCTTCCCAGTGAATAGTGCTGCAACAGAAAAGCAGCAGCCCAAAAACTAGAATAACCCGGAAAGTGTATAATTGTTAATAGCGTTGTTTGTGTCCTAAACCTCCAGGTTGGACTGTCAGGCGTTTCTATTCTCAGCAAGCTTCCGTGAACGTGCCTACAGGGGCCATGGTGGGAACATCAGGTCAACAGGGTCACAAGCACAAAGGGCTTTGGTGGGGGGAAGCATGCAGAGCAGCTGCAGTATTGGTGTGGAAACAAAAGTATTTGAGTGGCTTTTGAACTGTGGGCTGCACCTGGAAAAAGCACAGCAGCCTTAAGATAAGTGGCTTTAGTCCTCTTTTCTTCTTCAGATGAATCTTACTGAGTGAGTGGGCTCGTGACATGCTTCCTCTGAAAATCTCCTTAGCAACGTACACAACTGGAGAAGGTTTGTCTTTTCACGTGATGAGGTAAAGGGGTAGCGGTCTGACTCAGAGGACCTGACTCAACTGGATTGTTCCATAGTGATGCAAATGATAGATCCCCATTAATAGAGTGAATCGGCAATGAGTCATCCTTGTCTACAGTACAGAAAGCTGTAAAGAGACATTGCCGCTGTGCCCCTGTGGAAGACCTAACAGCTCTGTGGTGAAAGACCACCCTGGAGAACAAAACTGAGACTTTTCCTTTCGTGTCCATTTCTCAGAATAGTTTTACTGTTTGTAGTATATAGCTGAGAATCAGTTAACATAACAAATTACACTCAGGGATGGTAATCGAAATAAAGCCTAGACTGCAACAATTTCATATAGTCTGCCTTTAACAAAAAACTATTCAGAGATCAGCCCAGAGCAGCTGACATAATCACAACTTCATAGCAATGTAGGACGTTCAAATGACCCTGTTAATGTTTGGAGAGTGAAAGACAGAAAACAGAGCGAGGAGGGGTGGGGGAGAGGGACTGAAAAAGAGTGAGGAGACAGGACACACTGATGGGAGGGGAATGGAGTCTTCGGGGTGGCAATGCCTACACTGAAAACCAATTCTCTTCAGCACTAAAGTTAATGATGCAGGGCGACCACTACCCAGTCCTAGCCTCCATCTAGATGAGTTTGCACTAATGCTGACCTTCATCCAGCTAATGCATCCAGTCACTGCTTATAAGCCAAAATATTGCACACGTATGTGCAACATACACATAATTATCTAAACTAAATCAAGCTAATTTGCATACATCTTTGCATATTCATATTGCTATGGAAAAATCTAAAGATGCCTATTACTGCATTCATAAGTATAGTTCTTAAATAACACACAATAATGTCTGAATTAGCACAACAAAAGGTAGGGCTGGGAGATATGGCCAAAATCTTCTATCCTGATAAAGAATATTTCATATCTCAATAACAATATGTCATGATGTTTTCTGGTATACCGCTGTGTGAGTTAAATGCTTGCCAAATGAAAAGTACTGAGTATTTTCTCCTTTTATTAAGAACTTAAGTGCAAAATGAAACAGTTTAAAGTGAAATTATATCCACCAACTTTCCTGCGTGCACACAAAAAGTGTGATGTAAAAACAAAACAGCAATCTGTGATATTCTATCATAATATTTCACATCTGATTTTCTGAAATTAAGCTAGTATGTGCTTATCTATTAATTTAGACAATGTAATTGTACATTACGACAATATTTTCACATATGATTTCATAACGATACCACTAAAGATGATAAATTATGATATTGAATGATCGCCCAGCACTAACAGAAGGTCCACTTTGACTCCCCATTACTAGCAGGCCAGTGTGTGTACACAGATACTATGTTACAGTATATCAATATGAAAAAGTCTCCATAATGCCCAGCCCTACTGCAGATAATGCTCTAAGTGGTTAACATAGACAGACAGGTGAGAAGAGTGCCCTGACTCCCCTTTTTAACTCAGCCAAACAACTTGAGAGTTAATTAAATATTCATCAATACAACAGCAACTAAAATGAAACAGCTCAATAACAACCTGATATCTAAAAACAGACAAACAATAGCACAACAGCTCACCAGAAAGTATCGTAGGTAGCCTTACACAACCAGGGAACTGAGCGGTAGCGATACAATTTGACTTGTATAAGACCACATTTGACAAAAATGTGCTACACTTGCCTTCTGTCTATCAGAGTGGATGACAGAAGCAGCTGCTGACTCGCACTTCCTGCCTACCTGAGACAGGGCAAAGAGATTGCCCTCGGGAAGGAGAAGAGGACGAGCTGCCTCTGCTGCTGTTCACTATTATGACGATAGATTTCTAAATCCATCACAGCATCAGCTAAGTCAAAGCTGTCTCCCATAGTTTGGGATTGGTGTGACAGCTCAGAATTGCAAACTGACAATTATAGCCAGTGCAAAGAAATATGGCTGTTAACACTGCAGCCTGCACTGTAGATATTCTCCAAGCAGAGCAGCTATAAGGCTAGGTCATTTGGGCTATATCTCAGGGATTAAGTTAATCCGCTATATAAAAATATAGCCTTTCAACACTCTACTGGCACAGTATTACAATAGTAAGCTTAAATTCAATAGCCTGCAGCTAGGCTACAGCCACTATGCCTCTGGTTTAAAAGAGAATATCCTTCTGGGCAACCAAGGCCCAAGAGTATGCAGGTGTTCCTTCTCATAACCAGATCTCACAGTTCAGTGGCTGGCTTAAATCGATAAAATTAGGTACTGTAGGGACTTGGGTAGAACAAAAAAACTTCTCAGTCTTGAAGGTCAATGGCAAATGCTTAACACACTTCATATGTTCTAGACACAATAACACTGATAGGAGTGTGTGTCTCTCATAGATGAAAGGCTGTAACATCAAACCCTCAGACAAAATACACTGAAATAAGAACAAATCTTAGAGAGAGAGTGACTTCAACTGGCAGCACATACTTGACCTGCCCTGTTGAAAAGGGCCGAGAGGTTGAGAAAGAGAGACGCTGAATAAACAAATATATACTCTAGCAGTTTTTCTGGGTTATTGCGTGGAACCAGGCTTCCTTGTAAATGATTATGTCCTATATAGAGTGAAATAAGATGCCGCCCCTGTAGGGAGGTGCAGGACTATTATACGATACACTGTAATCTAAAGATATCAGCTACAAAGCCTAAAGCCCCATAAGATGCTGATTTGGCCATTTACTGTGCAATTTGGATCCCTTCTCCCCATTAAGCCAGAGGGGCCCTGGAGCAGATGCCATTGATTGCAGGTCTGAGCAGAACAGGCTTTTCAAGCCTCTAGTTGTTTATACAGAGGACTCTGAGATGACTTGAGTTTAAAGATCAACACTGTAGCCGTAGCCAATTACAGGAAGGAATGCTGTGCTGTTGAGTGCGTGTGTGTCACTCCCACTTATCGTTGAGATAAGGAACATGTGCACTGCAGCAAAAGAGTGACAATAGAGTCTTGATGCAAATGTACCGGATAGGTCCGTGCAAAATTTAAAGAACATTTTTTTAAGATGTCACTTCAAGCAGGCCTTGTAGAATATCAATCCTTGTGTCCCACCTTGACAATCCCCTCTCTCCTTGTGAGGGTCAATTCTACTGCATTAGTCCCCTGAAGATCATTGTCCAAATGCAATTGGTCCCATATTGAGTTAAGAGCGATCAAAACTGTCTGTCAATGCAGTTTCCCATTTCTAAGAATAGACAGACCACAAGGGATTGTATTGTAATGCAATTACGCTGCAATATCAGGCTAGCTCGTGAATAAAAGGCCACCCTGTTACTGAGAATTCAGATCAATACAACTAAAAACACCCACAGCGACAACGGAGATAATTCAATATCTTAGTTTGGCGTTTCAAATAGATATCACTGATGTTCTCTGTAACATCAGCAAGAGACTAAGTTTCTACTCAAAACAGTTTTTACAATAGATCTTCATTGTCAACCATAATGTTTTCTTCTTTCAACGCTGACATTTCTGAGTCAGTGTTTTTCCTACACACTATGGTTCAAACTGGAACTGCCACAACATCGGTACCAACTATTAAATGATTACTTCTCAAACCTCAAAGTCGTAGGACCAAAATCAATGTTGCTTTTTTAGTCTAACTGATAACAAAATACCCAAATGTAAGATATTTAAATATGGTACAAAACAAAATGAAATCAAACAAAAATCTTTACTCTTCAAATAACTTGACTTCACTTATCAGAATTGTTAATTTTCTGTCAAACCACTCATCAAGTAACGTTTCAGCCTATTTCAACTACAATGTAAAGGTTGAAACTGTTGTGAAGAAGCTTGCTGTTGATTTTAATCAGTCATTTACGATTCATACTACTACTACTAGTACTACTACTGTATCTTCAGCGTGTCAGTGTTGCATGAGCCTGTTTAATGTCAAACAGAGTGTCTGTAAACTCATGCATATCATACTGTGTCGTTGTGGTCCCAGGAAGACCTGATTACAACCTCCTGTTGATAGCAAAAAGTGATTAATAAGAATAAATTATGTTAATTTCTTTGTAGTGTTAAGTGAAGGCCACAGTGCAGTATACTATAAACAAGCATAACCATTTTAGTATGCGTTGGATGGAGAACAACAATTTTACATTTTACACACAAATTTGGTAAGTTTGTATTGTACCCCGAAGATAAGAGCACACTATCTGAGTGTGTTAATGAATACTGTGCAAAAACACACCTTTTAAGTTAGTACAGTTCTTATACATCTACATTTTTTAAATAGCAAAACAAGTTCTGACTATATCCCTCCCTTAAAGGGGCATGGATGTCAGCTCAAATGAGGCGGAGGGTCAGACAGGCTCGATCTAATACTCTGGGATTGACTACCACATTTTCACAACATCTGATCTAATGTCTGGGGGAGAAATAGGGCAACTGGGACAGCGGACAGTGTGATGCAGGACGACAGCAACAGAGGATAACAGGGGCCTTTCTCTTTGACCAACCCTGAGGTGGTCTCACCTTAGAGTTGGAGGGCCTCCTGTTCATGGACAGTTTCAATTACACGGATTGCTGTGGTAAGCGAAAGAGTCAACTACGTCTTGTTGAGGGAGTCACCTCTGAATCTGATTACAACAAGTCTGTAAGACACTGCAGCATCATCTTCGTCTCCGTTCTCCCTGCCACAGCTTCAAGAGTTGACACAGTTCCAGCAAAGCAGTCCTTTAAAAAGGCGAGGCAGCAGAAAACTCCCTAATGGCTTTATGCATTATTCCTCTTCATCTCTCTTTCACTCTCTCTCACTTTCTTTATACTGCATTAGGGGGATAAGGGGACGAGGAAGAAAAGGTCAGGGGTAAAAAACGCAGGCGGAATCAAAATGCTCAGTTGCCTCATTCAGCTGCAACATTTAGAAAAAAAACAAGAAGCTGAAGCTGAAGCTGCAGTGAGCTGTGACTCTTCGATCAGGACAACCTCTTCTCTCTGTTTGCACTGCAGTACTTAGCCTATCACTTTATGATCTGTGCTCTTGCAACATTTTTCCATTCCTGGTCTACGTGATGAGACCATTCCAACTTGTGCTTATCTGAGAGTTATGGGAAATGGCAGTCAAAATGAAGCAGAGGGTGTATCCTTTCTTCAGAGGCTTCTTGGCAGTTGCATGAAGTAATTCAGAGTAGCAACATGGTCAGGCTATAACAGGCCATAACCACAGATTTAAATTACCTGAAAGTGCTATATATAAATTGTATGTTGGGTAGTCTGCTCTATGGGAATTGACTGTATGAAACACTTTATCAACACTTATAGACACACCTTTTGGCTTCCTAAACACTGAATGACAAAAAACAAAAGACTTTGATGTAGCAGGAGAGTGGGGGATTGGAGGAGGCAGAGTAAAAAGCCATTTTCCAATGCAGAAACTTTTCTAGGAACCATTTTTGAGACTCTGGAACATTTGCCACATTTTGGCTAGAGGGTAACTAAATTTAGTTTTGGGCAATAGTTTCTGTCCCCACAAAAGCAAAAGTCCCTGGGCCAGGGGCGTCACTCAGAGTGAAAAGTTTGATATTTACAAACCAGAAGAAGATCCATTCAGTTGTACAACAGTAAATTATAAAGAACTGTGCACGGTGTTATCTTGTTACGTACCAGAAACTCTATCCCAAAAAAGCAACAGCTTTCTGTTATCAGTCTAATTGACCATATCTTCATGGCTCTTCATAGTTGGTGGAAGTGCAAACAGGATTTCCTGACTTAGTTCCTGGGACTATTAGGTGAAAAAAGGACACAAGTTTCCTAGAAGGCCGATGTCCAGACCACTGGGTACACTTCTGAACCATGCCCCCCTCTGTTTCCCATGTAGACTAGTATTTCCACCTAAGAGAATGCTGTCACAATGTCCTCACTGCTTCAAGGGGCCTTTTTGGAGTTGTACCACTTTAATGGGTAATTCTGCTTTTCCATATGATTCCTCTCAGATGGGGGTCACTCAGTATCCTATGGTAGGTAAGTTGATACCTGCTCAGGTGACTCAGATGTGCTTCCTCTCAGAAACCAAACTAAAGTGATGTTGGTATTGCAGGATTAGTGCTCTGTACAATCGGACAGTATGCCTTCAAGAAAATTACTTAAAAAACATGTATCAGCAAATTCTTCGTGTTCTGCCCTGTGATGATTTAATCAGGCTTGTGTAAACTATGCTACAGTACTTGATGCTTTGAAGACAATACACAAATAACCGTCTTCAGTTGGAAGCAAAGTGTCTGTACTGTACTGTATTTTACAGTCATACCCATAACTACTCTTCTTCAAATAAAAGTCAAAACATTGCCCTTGAAAGTCCTTGGCTATCACTGATGGGTCTGCTTACGTAACTACCACATACTCTCCCACAGACTCAACACAAAGCCTGTGTTAGCTGCAAAGAAGGCCTTCTCGGGTTTCTGTTGACACAAACAGCAAAATCAGGCTTCCCAGAGCGTCATCTCATTTTCCCACCATCATAACACCACCACCAAGTCCAGCAACAGTCAGATTTGTTGCAGTGTTAACTGAGACATGGTACAAATGTGTGTGTGGTCAAAGAATGCAAAGCTAAATAATGCAGTCCGGTGACACAAAAGTTTATCTGCGTGAAAATCTAAACAACAGGCAACTTGTGTCATAGGAGCGGAATGAGGAAGTGATGTGTGCCTGCAACATTTCAAATACAAAATCATGCAGGAGCTTTTCCCCAACTCATGTTAACAGTTTTTTTTAATTTCTTTTCTTTTACGTTGCCAGTCTATTGAATATAATTCATCTTGACAAAAAAGTACACAACAATGACATATGAGCTAATTTACCAGCAGGGAATTAAAGCCTAAATGTGGCATTAATAAGTGTCTGCAATGCCTGGTTCAAGTAGAGATAAATAGGTAAATGAGTTATACCTTGCTATGGTTCAATAAAGGGTGAACATCCCTTATCAGGGTGCTGCCACAGCACAGGCACACACAATGTGCTCTCCACAACATGCTGTTAAAGAGTCCCTGCAGCTCATTGTGTTCTGGAAACAGTGACCCCTTATTTACCATCCCAGCCAGTAATTACGACACTACATTCTCACTACCCCCAAGCCCCTGGTCTGTACAAGCAGGGTGAGGGGCTATGGGTGTAATTTCTAAGACAATACCTCACATCAGGCATGGCTATATAGAGGCCATTCTGTGTTTATCAGGCGAACACCAGAAGCTGTATCTCATTCAAACACACACAGACACACACATATATATATATATTCTCGGGTGACAGAATTGGAGAGAAAGGGGACAATTACCATGGTCTCGTGTGGCCTATAAAGAAACAGATCAATGCAAGGGTGATAACATATTGGTGTTCTTAAGAACGGAGATTTACAATAACAAACCATGTGCCAGTAACAGACTGAGGTCATGCACCATACAGATACATCCAAACACAACCCACAGCTAAGATGATTAATTCACCGATCAAGCTGTTTTACTGGAATCACGGGTCTGAACACAGACGGGTATCATTAACAGGACCTGAGCATTCTACCACAGGATAACACTGGATTGTTCATTAGTTGTTTACATTGTTGTAAGTAAAGTGCACCTGTGTGTTGCATAGCTTGGGCCTTAACATATTTGTTCACAAAAGACACAAAAGGTCCAGAATTGACCAGAGAAGCTGAGACAAAAATACTACAGTGTTAACATTCAGATAATGACTGTCCTTTCCTTTATAAACTAAACATCCTGGCATCTAGTGCTGAACCGCCATTAGTTTTCAAACAATTAGTTTATTTTGCTTTTAGCCGATCAACAGAAAATAACATATTTTGACAACAAATTAATAATTTAAGTCTGTTTCCAAGGGGAAATGCCAAACATACTCTGGTTCCACCTTCTAAAATGTGAGAATTTTAGTTTTTCTGTTTTATATCAATGTAAAGTTAATATCTTTATATTGGTACAACAAAACGAGAAATATAAAGATGTCACCTTGAGCTCTAGGAAATTGTAAAGGGCACTTTCTCTCTTTTTTTAGTATTCACATTACGTCCTCCACAGAGCTGGGTCTGTCTGACGTTCCTGCCTGTTATAGGGAAGGTTTTCGTTGCCACCGTACTCTACAGGGGAATTGTTGGGTCTATGTTTATCATAGAGTGTGGTCATTACCTAGTTTGTAAAGTGTCCTGAGATAACTTTTGCTATGATTTGGCACTATAAATAAAATTGAATTGAATTATAGATATTATTACAGTTACTGTTACTTTGGTGGTTGCTTGCATCTCTGGAAGTATGTCTCTGTCCATCTTTTCTGTCTTTCTCTCATTTTCTTTCTCCTCAACCGGTGAAGACATTTGCCCATAGAGATGGGTCTGTCCGACGTTCCTGCCTGATGAAGGGAAGATTTTCGTTGCCACTGTGTACTCAATGGGGAATTGTTTGGTCTATGTAAATCATAAATAAGTAATGAAGTGTGGTCTATACCTGCTTTGAAAGTGTCCTTAGAAAACTTTTGTTATGATTTGGCACTGTAAATAAAATTGAATTTAACATTTCACTACTTATGGCATTACATCAAATTAAGGGTTAACCTAAAAAATAAATTGACAAATGAATCATGACTATATTTGCTGGTTGCAGCTGTATTTGCCACAGTGTTCTCAGGAAAATATATGCTGGACATAATAATTTTAGCTGGATTAAAGGCTTACTAGTTACCAATCCAGCCAACACTTCTTTGAACTTTGCACCTCCCGACAGAGAACAAAACATGTCACTATTTCTATTTATTTGGATGGTTATTTCCCTACAGTGAGCACACACACACACAGCCAACTGTCCATTGCCCTCTCTACATGCATCACAGAAGTGCTGAGAGATAGTGGCTTTCTTCACTGCAGCAAAAGCAATGGACCTCTGATGATGGTGATGGGGATGATATGGCAGGAGTCCAGAGCTGAGGTTAGCATAGTGCCATCCAGACTTGGCAGGTGCCCTCTGCTTGTTGGAAGTGTATACTACTAACAAAGAATACAATAAATGCATCTTTTGTTGAGTTACAGCAATGAGTAACTGCCGGGTGAAGGTCAACTGTCCCAAGACTAGATATATATATATATAGCCTTACAAGGATCCCAGAAAGCAAATAAAAGACTATTTCTAACCAAAACGCACCGATCACACACACACACACAGCTGTCACAGCTAATAAACTTCACAACAGAAGCCAGTGCTGCCATAGCGACTGATACAAAGTAGCAACCTACCGCATCAACTTGCAACGTCAATTTAAATATCCAGGCAATTCATAGTGGTGACAATGCGGGGTTAGTTTAGTCGAAAAAAATGCATATAAAGCAATAGGACGACGATGAAACTTGAAGTTAAGTAAATAAAACAGAAACTCACCGGCATCATTTTAGCTTCGTACCGCATTTAGCTAACCAGCACAGCGTGAATCTCCACTGGCAGTTTCGACGAAAGCTGTTGGGACTGACGATCACTTTAATCCCAGAGCCTTAAACCAGCGATGGGTAAGGCTACTTTCTCCTGCTTGGGGGTCCCGTCCTGCATTCAAAAACACACACAGCACATCGTTATTCCATGAACCCAAATGTCAAAAACATACAATACACTAACGTTAATTATACACCGTGTCGAGGACCTGTTGAAGCAAATAACAAGGCCTTCACGACAAAACTTTCCGTTGTACTAACTTTGAAACGACTCGTCGCGAGCGCGAGGCGAGACTAGAGAAAACCTCACGTTTTGTAAGTAAACAGATAAAACAAATTAATGAATTTATGAGGGCGTTATATGATGTGTTTTTTTTAGGTTTTGCTTACCCGAGGACGCCTAGGTAATCAGCCCGAAACCCCGTTGACTGACAGAGTTGCTCGATAGCTCCCGCAGCCTATCCCAGAGTGACGTATCGGGAGGAAACTCATTCCAGTTTGGAATTTAAGCCCCGCCTCCTTTGGGACAGAAAACACCCCCAACGGCTGGATCTGTCCGGTGTAAACATTATAACCTTTAACGCGGAGCTGTAGGGGACAACAGTCTACTCCAGGGCGACATCATTCAGCCAGACAACAATATTAGTGGCAAATGTAGACTAATACTAAACGCATAAATAGAGACCGACCAGAGTTGAGTCGGGGAAATAAAGTAAGAGGTCTCACTCTGCTCGAATTTGACAAGTTGAAAGACAAAGTTGAAGTAGAGCTTATAGCATGTAGTTAGTGGTGAATAAAGTGTTATACATATATCTACAACAGCTTTTCAAAACTCTTTATTAAAAGCTATATATATATTATAAATAATACACCCACAGGCTTTTCGTGAGGCACAGAATGAAAGAATTGCTTTTACATAAAAAATATATATTTAGTCTGAATTTATATTTACATTTTTTTTGTTGACTGGTTTGACAATTACTTTCTGTCAAGTTCTGTTTTTTATGTCATTACTGGTTGCCAGGGTTGTCTGTTGTTCTCTTTTGTTGGGTGCAGCTACTGTAGGCTGGCACTGGGTGAAATGGAGTTCGCCAATCCTGCAGCTGCTTATTTGTCCCAGCAGCCGAGTGACCGGAGACGGGCAAAAACTAGAGTTAATATAGGCCAAGCAATCACACCATGGACTGAGATAAAGGAGTTCAACAGAATTAAAACACACACCGAAATAGCTACTTTTCTCCTTGATCGGTAAGCTAACTTTCATGTTTACTTAGCTGTTACTGTACCTGTCAGTCAAACTCCTCTGCAATACTTGTTTTATGGTGAGATTTTCTGGAGGGGACGGGTTCAAACAGGCTCAGATAGACCTTGGTCTCCTGTAGGCTACTGGACCGGGTCTGATGAACCTGGCAACCCGACTGCTGGAATTATTTTCTGTTGTTGCGACTGCGATCTTGAGACACTGGATGGCGTTGTCCTGCTCATTCTCCATATTCAACCTTATTATCAACAAAGATACATTTTTTAAATAAATAAATATATACATTTACACAACCTTGATGATAGGCTTACTGGCTTATAGGCAAGGTAGCACAGCTACAATTGAGCTGAAGGACTCAGTGTGCCTTCCAAATGTATGTTAAACATTAACATGTGATGTATAAATATATGGATATGTTAATAATGATCATTGTAATATTTTAGTATTGCATGCACCATAAAAGCTGTGTGTATAGGAGAAATGTTACTTAAGTAAATGTATATATGCATAATAAATGTAGCCTACTTAAAGTATGACATTTTCCCTATTATAGCCTGATATATCGTTATCAGGAGGCGGTGGGAGAGAGGAGGAGGATGGCAAAGAAGTCATCCATGATGGAGAATGAATGACTCCCACCCCCTGCAGGAAATTCTAACAGCACTGGAGAGCCCCTTCGATGACAGAATGCTTCGCTGAAGGAGCTCTCCAGTGCTGTTAGAATTTGTATATTATATTATATATTATATAGTATATTATATCCAAAGTGTGTGAAGGAGCGGTATTGCAGGTCTTTCCTTCCTGCAGCTGTCAGACTGTACAACCAGCACAGCTCCCAGTAGACCACACACACCCAAGCTGACAATAACTGCACTATAATGTTCACCAACTGGGTTCACGTCACAGTGTGTAATACTTAGCTCAGGTGAATTTAAGTTTCAATGTGAAATACTTATATTTTCCTCTGTGCCATGGAGTAAATTTAAAAATATTGTACATATTGTTCCTGTTATTCTTAGATTGTATATTTCCCTGTGTTTATATTGCTCATATTTTTCTATATTTTGCACAATTTATTGTTTTCTTACTGATGCTTCTTTTATGTTTATCCACTTTGCTGCTGCAATAAGGAAATTTCTGTTTTGTGTGACTAATAAAGGAATATCTTATTGTACCTTATTAGACTATTATTATCCATGCATTAATGTAAAAGCAGACTTTTTCTGTTATAGCTGGTAGAGGTAGAGCTCATATTTTACTGGTTTGTTTAGGACTTCAACTAACGTTAATTCTCATTATTAATTAATCTAGTGACTTATTTTCTCCATTAATCGATTGATCGTTGAAAGCACTTTTTTTGCTGGAACCATGAAATGTATTTGCATGAAAGTGACTTCAATTATCAGAAGTTTTCAATCAATTTATGATGTAACAGATTCACATAACAGTTTCATTCATGACTTGTCAAATAAGGGGCATAACTAAGTAAAATAAGTAGAGAGATTCCTTTCTAAAGTGATTTCAGTAGAAGTGATGGTGGATAAAACTAGATAATGTTTTAAGACAAACTTGAAAAAAATGAGATCTGAATATGAATTACAAAGTGGACAACTGCCCCAGGGCTCCAGCGCTTCAGGGGCCCTGGAAGCCCAAGCCTCACTGTGCGCCAACTAGTTTGTGCTCATTTAATATGTTGTTTGGGAATAGATCCTTTTCAGAGAAGACATTTGCATGCAGGCTCACTGTTACACTTGAAAAGAACATGGTTATCAATATAAGCACCTGTGTTTCTACTAGATCACGATAAGTTACCTTGCTATCTTACCGAGCTGGATTGTCTGAGCTGTTTGCAGGGGGGAATATAATGAATGCATCACTTGGAGACTGAATCCTTTTTGTTAGGGAAGACTTTTTTATGATGCCAGAAAAGTAAAAGAAAATGCCAGAGTCCTGTATGTCTGATACGGAAGAAGTTTAATTGACCAAGGAGAAATAGAAGAGTCATCAACACAAAGTAGTGCGTGAAGCCACCTCAATTCTGAGGGTCAAACAGCAAAGATCAGAATCTTATAGCAAGAGGAGATGTGTAATCATCGCATTGGCTTTAATGGATAAACATGGCATTAAAGTCATGAGTGTTATTAAAGTGACGTCAGTGTTATCATTTAAGTCTGTAACTGCCTGCAGAGTCAGATTGAAGGCGCCAAGGGAATCGTGGCCTTGGCAGGCTCCGGGGAGTTTTCAGGGCAGCTTGACTGACACAGAAATAATCAGAACAGAAGCCCATATATACGAACAAGGATTGGACGTTAACCAAAACTGTCTAGGGAAAAAGGTCATTCTCCCTGTCAAGACATGTGTTCCTTTAAATGTCAACTTCCTCTAATTTCTTACAGGCTGGAATAACTACGAATCAGAAGAACAAATTAATAAATGTAATAAACCAATATGTTGTGAAATAATTTGATGAGCTCAAAGGTAAGGTGGTGGTAATTGATGACTTAACTCCACTGTCATGAAAAGTAACATTAGGAAACAATTGTCATAAAGTCACAATGGAATAAAAACAGAAGCTGAAACAGCATGTTATTATAAGTTTATTTAAGAATTATACAATTTCTCTATAAATAATATTTATTTTCTAAATAATTTGTGCATTTCTATGATCATTGGGAGTCTTTCGGTTATCAAGGCAAGGCAAGGCAAGTTGATATAGCACCTTTCAACAACAAGGTAATTCAAAGTGTGTTAGATAAAACATTAAAAGCATTGGAAAAGGAACACATAAAATGACATTCAGATAAAATAATTACAAAAACATAAAAATAAAAACAAGACAAACAAACAGTAACAACAATAATTTTGAGTATAATAAAACCAAGAATATCAAAGGAATATGAGTTGATGAGTGCAGTGTAATCAGTTAAAGTGTTATGTTTACTGAAAGGCAGTAAGTCAGACATTGTATTTATTGTAAACTCAGAAGTGATCTCTCTTTCAGTACATAGACGATCTTTAAAAAACAAATGCAAAAAAACCCAAAAACGTCCTTTTGACTACAACTCCCGGGATTCCCATTCTACGGCGAGCGAAAGGCTCAAACGCGCAGGCAGCACATTTTGTGCACGTTGGTCGACGTCGGTAGCTCCCTGAGCGCATACTCACATTGCTGTCGTGCAGGTGTTTTGCATAAGGGAGCTCCTCGCTTTCGTCTTTACAGTGAGACAGACGCTACCTGAAGTCATGGCTGACCAGGTGGCCGCAACGTGTGAGCAGCTCATCAAAGCTGTCAACGTGATGATGGACGCAGAAACGGGACAGATTTACCGACTGGAGGCCCTGAAGGTAGCACCGTTATGGATTGCTCAGCTAGCTGCTAGTTAGCTGAGCTAGTCGTGAAAGTGGAATCAAGTAACCTGTTACCTGCGTAGCTGAATAAAAGTTTTTATCAGTAGGGCTAGTTGTGACATCGTTGCACATACAGTTAATTTATGTTTGTTTACGTTAGCTAAAGTTATGATGTTCCACAGCTAGCCGGTAGTTAACACGTTATGCTAGGATTATCACCTCACCACCACATCGACTGCCTACACGCGTTCATTCATTCATTCATCGCAACGGTAACATCTGGTTTCATACTGATAGGTCTGCAGAGGGTTATAAAACACAGACGTTGATTTAACAAGCTCTAACTACTCAACTAACTGTGTTGCTAATGGAAACGTTGCACCTAGCTTGAACTGCTGCTGGGGAACGTTCACGTGAGGTTATCTTTAGGAATCAGAAATCTTTATTGTCTCTTTTGTTTAGGACAGCGAAACACAGTTAAGCAGCTTTCAAGTGTTGGCAATATAAAGAGCACACATATAAAATAGTTAAATCTAAACATCAAGATAAATGTGTACACATATACAATGAGGTAAAATATAAAAATGGTGCGAAAGTAAGTGGAGGGTGAGTTTTGCACATTCAGTTCAGTTCTTAGAAAGGGGTGGGACGGAGGGAGAAGGGTTTTAGTGTCGGTGGGAAGAAGCTGTTTTTCAATCTTCTGGTTCTTGTTCTGATGGTTCTGTATCTTTTATACTTTTATACTTTATATAATAACTATGCCATTTAAGAATTTAACGGTTGAATATGTAGAATGAGCAGAACACCGTCATCTAGTTTCTCAAGATCGTAATCGCAACAATAAAAAATAATTCCAGTAGTCGGGTTGCAAGGTTGGTTAGCCGAATGTGTCAAGCGATCAGCCTGCTCCATGTCAAGTGATGAATCATTCATCATGAATCATCATTCCAGTCTACAGTAACTGCACCCAACAACAGACAACCCGCAATACCCAACGCTAATGGCTGGTACAATGCAAACAGAATGTGACAAAGTCATTGTCAAACCTGTCAAAATAATAAAAAATATAAATTCAGACTAAATACATTTTTTTTATGGAAAAGCAATACTTTCATTCTGTACCCCTCAAAACGCACTAGTTGTAATCTATATATGTTTAACTTTAGCTTTCAATAAATACATACTTTTACGTATTCAACCTTTAATGTAATGCTTCTGAGACTGACACATTACATACACAGCCGTATTAAGTCAAGTATTATTCTTTTTTAAACCTTATAAAATGCGGTTTGTATAGGTGTCTGTAAATAACAAGCTTTATTTTTTCGCAACAGTTTTGCGAGGAGTTTAAAGAGACGAGCTCCTTCTGTGTCCCGTGCGGCTTACAATTAGCTGACAAAGCCCAGCCAGCTGTAGTGAGACACTTTGGTTTGCAAATCCTGGAGCATGTCATCAAGTAAGTGTCGCATAGAAATCAAGTAATGTTATAACAAAATAATTACGTGATGTATATTGAAAGAAAGCTTATGTGTCTCGCAGATTCCGGTGGAACAATATGCAACAGCGAGAGAAGGTCCAGTTGAAAGAGTGTGCCATGCAGCTGTTGTCGAAGGTGAGTGTGATAGTAATAGGCTGTTAACAACATAACCATCTGTCCTGTGGTTCAGTTGAAACATACACTCTGTGCTGTCTGTCATAGACACTTATCTGACACTTGTTTGGGGTCTTATCAGGGTACTCATCCTATCCTGGAGGAGGAGAGCCATATCAAAGATGTCATGTCACGAATCACTGTGGAAATGATAAAGAGAGAATGGCCTCAACATTGGCCAGATATGCTGAAAGAGATGGAGGCTCTCGCTGGTCATGGCGTAAGTAACTTGTATAGTGCTATAGTTAGTTACTGCATATCTGTCTTTTCCTTTTCCTGACAGCTTGCATGCAGTTTGAATAAAATTATGTAATCATTTGCATGCAAATAAATACCGGTCGAGGATTAGTCGTTAATTTTCATGTGGCATCATCATGCCGGTATATTGTCATCTTTCAGCAATTATGAATCTAAACACTATCATTTCCACTTGATTGTGTTATCAGCGCAAACTATATTCTCGGCCGAAAGATAGAATAGAATAGAATTACTTTAATGATCCCAGACTGGGAAATCATTTTGTAACAGCAGTAGTGGGTCAGCAAATAAAAACTTTGTACATAAAATAAATAGAATCAAATATATACATAGTGTATATATACAGTGCACAGTGTGCTATAAACAATAAACAATAATAATATATACAACAAAATATGCAAAATATACTATAACAAGAATATATACAAAAAAGAGGTGAGAGAGTTATTATAAACAGTGATGGAAAGATGCAGCCCTTTTAAATCTGTTACGGAATTGTAATGTAAAACGTAAGTAAATAATGTAAAATAAAAATGTATATGCTTTCATAGGAGTCACAGACTGAGCTGGTGATGTTGATCCTGTTGAGGCTGGCAGAGGATGTGATCACCTTCCAGACGCTGCCCACCCAGCGACGCAGAGACATCCAGCAGACACTCACCCAAAACATGGAAAGCATCTTCAGCTTCATGATGGCCATTCTGCACGTAAATGTGGAGGACTACCGTAAACTGGTCAGTGGGGTCTTAAGTTTGTGGAGTTTTACTTTTTTTTTTTTCTTGAAATAAGTTGAATTAATATTAGTTTCTCAGTGTTTTACGTCTCTTAGCTATTGGCACTAGGGCTGGGCGATATGAAGATATATATATAGTCAAAAAGATATAAAAAAATGTCTGTTCTATCTGTCATTTCTATCGCAATGTTGAAAAAACAGCAGTCAAATGTTTGTACAACACTTTCCATTCTGATCCTTGCACATTATGTTAAGTTTACACTGAAGTTCTTAATAAAATCAGAATCATTACTTTTGTACTTTTGAAGTTTTAAATTCACACAGCACAAAAAAATAGGATTCACCATGTTGTTATTTCATATAGACATTTATGTTTTTTATTTATTGAATTACCAGAAAACATGCTATATCGTGAAATATATGGTTGTCAGGATATGAAATAACTAATATTTGGATCAAGGATTTTGGCCATATGGCTGAGCGCTAAATTTAACAGTGAAGTGGTAATGAGTTGACATTTGCCTGATTTTATTATGTTTTCTTTTTGTTCCAGAAAGGGTCACCTGCACACGAACTGCAGGTGAGAAAACGGCACCTTTTCTCTGCTCTAAAAGGATTCTTGTTTAGAGTTGGGTTACTTCAGTGTCATACTCTTCTTTCCCATTTCCCTTTGCGCCCTTCACTTTCCACTCACAGGCCAGAGCGCACTGTCGCGTCGCTGTGGCTACGCTGAATACTCTTGCAGGCTACATAGACTGGGTGTCACTGGTGTACATTACTTCCGGGAACTGTCATCTACTGGAGATGTTGTGTTTGCTGCTGAGTGAACCGGATCTGCAGCTGGAGGCAGCAGAGTGTCTGCTCATCGCTATCAGCCGGAAGGTGAGTCGCAGGGAAAACCGTGCCGTTGAAAGACCATGTTTAAGCCATGATTGATAACTGCAAAGACATTCATCTTTCAGTTCCATCTAATTCATCGCTGTTTGTCAGATAGTTACTACTGTATGATATATTAAAAAATATCTTACCAAATTTGAAGATATTTGTTGGGATAATTTGGTTCTGGAAAGAAGTGGTGCAGATTTAGAGCAATAGCGCTACCATGTGGCTATTTATGACATTTATTTTGGCTCTTAACTCCTGAACGGAGTCTTTGTCACAGGATTCCTACCAATTAATTTTTTTCATGACACTGAAGATATGCCTTACCCTAAATTGTAGAAGTGTAGACCGGATGAGTCATGCCACAGTATACTTAGTTACAGCCTAGAAAGTTCACATTAAATTAAAAATAATAAGTCATTTGTAATAAATGATGTCATTCTGCCACAGGGCAAGCTGGAGGATAGGAAGCCATTCATGCTGCTGTTTGATGATGTGGCCATCCACTACATCCTTTCTGCAGCCCAGTGAGTACAACTGCTTCTTCCCATCAACCCTCTTTTTAAAGGCTTCAACCTACCATTGTGACTGCTATTGAATGGTTTGTGTCTTTCTGGTTACAGGTCAGCAGACGGACTGGCTATATGTAAGAAATCCTCTGAATCACAGTAAGTATTGTGACGAATCTGCCTACCGTGGAGCGCAAAGAGATATAAAAACAGTCATAAAAGCACATAGAAGTAAGTTTATTGAGCACCTAGCTGTGGCTTATAGTCCTGTGTAAATACCTGCAGAGCAGTGGAGGTGATGGAGCGCCGTTACAGTTTCCTGAAGAGGCTGTGTCAGGTCCTGTGTGCTCTGGGAGGCCAGCTGTGCTCGTTAGTGGTGAGTTTGTCTAGATTTGAGAAAAAAATTAGAATTTCTGTGTCACATTGGCACACGTGTTGTGTAAAATCTTAAAAGCCCATCTTAACAATATAGACTTCTTGCTTAAATATCATGTTCTCTCCACAGGGTTCAGATGTAGAGGTTGAGGTACCTGCGAATCTCAGCAAGTACATGGAAGCCCTTTTAGCCTTCACTACACATTCTAGTCAGGTGAGACCACAATCACTTTTTAATGGACTTCAAGCCTTCACCACTAAATCCTTTTGTTGAAGACCACATTCTAATCAATTAAACATTAATCTTTCAGCTGTGTTTGATCTTTCTTGGGATTTTTTTCCCCTGCAGTTTTTAAAGTCATCTACTCTGCCCACATGGGGATCTTTGTTCAGGCACGAGGCTCTGTCAAAGGAGGCAGTTGTTGTGGAGATGGCCGTTAAATACCTCAGAGCATCTATGATCAACCTAGTCAAGGTGAGACGTCATGTCAGTGCTGACATTGCTAAAGGTACATGGAAGCCAAACGGGTGTTGAGGTTTTACCTTTCCCTCCAGGCTGGATTTCCATCTAGACACGATAACACGAGTTGCGAGTATTCCCGCGTGGACTTTGACAGCGACGAAGACTTCAATTCGTTCTTTAATTGTAAGTATCATAGATTCAGCCTCACTTAAGATCAGTACTCTTTGTTATCCCCTGATGTTTTTCACAGCGTATGTTCATGCTTAACAGCTTTTCGAGCGCAGCTGGGAGAGGTGGTGAGGATTGCGTGTCGCATTGTCCCTCTGGAGGCTTTCCAGATAGCAGCGGAATGGTTACAGTATCAGATCGCCAGCCCTATTGATACCGGGGCTACCACATGTAAGTGTTTGTTCTCATTCCTGACACATGTTGGGGAGGATTTTTCTGTACATTAGCAGTCGGTTTGGTTCATTTAACACGTAAAATTTGTAGCAATATGGAACTAAATTTGGGCTTAGAAAGAGGTTAGATTCACTAAGGCACTCCCCACAGACCACTAAGGTACAGTTTTGATAGTGATGTAGGAATGTGTTAACCTGACTCTCGCCAGATGAATTTTGTTCTGCGTTGCTTCACTCGTCCATCTAAGATCGCTCCATAGCAAAGTGATTTCAGGAGGCTGGGCCTTATCAAAAATCCTTGCAAATGATTGGATAAACCACTTGTCCGTCATCTTTATTGACGTACTACTTCAACCTCTGGCATGGAAAGCAACCCATGACGCTGATTAGAGAGACAGGCGAAAACATCGTTTCCACAAACAAAGGCCTTCAGAGCCGTTCTCTGGTGTTCTTTAAAAGAAGAAAAATTTGCGAGATTTGACACACGGATGTAATGGCAGCATCGATGTTGACGCCTGCTTCCGCGACGCGAGCCGCCATTGTTGTCTGAATCACAAACAGTCGCTTCTCTGCTATGTCACATCTATAAAACCCAGCCCGGCGGTCCTGATTTGCATGACCATTTTTTTGCCGACCCTGAAATCCCTCTGTAATGGAGCGATCCCAGATGGTTGAGTAGAGTTAGGCGGATACAAGACAGAAGCAAGGCGGAACGAAAGTCCTCTGGTGATAGTCCGGTTACGAATGTGTATGCTTGAGCAAAATATAATTGGACAAGGTTTAATTTACACGTTGCTGGTCATGAATTCTTGCATTGAATTTACTTGATGTCTCTCTCTGCACCGCACTAGCTAAATCTGCTGAGGGCCTGTGCTCCCTCCTCTCCCCATCAGTGGTCCAGTGGGATGCAATGACTGTCTTTATGGAATGTACAGCCACACAGATCTTCAGAAATCTCGAGGAGGAGGTAACAGGAACAATGTAAAATAGCCAAAACAAAACAGTGTGAGGGGGAAAAAACAATGTCGATTATAATGATCTGAAGCCCCCCCCCCCCCCCCCCCCCCCTTATTGTGTAGAAGTTGCCCGTAGATCAGAGCATGGAGCTGCTGCAGGCCGTGCTGAACTACGAAACCAAAGACCCGCTCATCTTGTCCTGTGTGCTCACCAACATCTCTGCCCTCTTCCCGTTTGTCACACAAAGACCGCACTTCCTGTCACAGGTCCTTTATAAGGTCAGCTGAGTCATTATTGGTCACAACATATTATTTATGTGCATCTACCAAACAACTATTTTTATTGTTGTATCATATACCCGCAGGTGACACATGGCTATCAATTTTTTAAAAGAAATTTCCATTGTCACATAATATTGTATGTATTATGTTGCTGCACCTGCAGTTTCAGCAACACATTTTAAAATGCAGTTTGATTCCGTTAATAACAAGTATTTATCATATTTGATTCATTTGTCCCTACAGCTGTTTAAAGCCATCACTTTTGAGGTTGGTCAGGAAAGTAAGGTGAGTTTGCCTTCACAAAACCAAATGCCGTCACCTTTCCTCCTCCGTCACATCCAAAACTAAATATTTTCCCCGACTGATGTCTTCAGGCACCTCGGACCCGAGCTGTAAAGAACGTGAGGAGGCACGCCTGCTCTTCCATCATCAAAATATGCCGGGATTACCCACAGATCATCTTGGTAACTGTCCATGTTTCCCAGTTATACCCCATTGTATCCCACATGCTTTTATGCACAATGACATCATTTCTTTCTTTTTTCTCTACCTCTCTCTCTCTCTGTGCAGCCTTGTTTTGACATGTTTTACAATCACGTGAAGAAGCTGTTCTCAGGCGACGCGACGCTAACTCACTTGGAGAAATGTTCTCTGATGGAAGCTCTGGTGCTCAGCAGTAACCAGTTCAAAGACTTTGCGAAGCAGAAGGCTTTTGTAGACGAACTGATGGCTTCAGTGGCGGCAGAATGGACCTCGGATGAGATGAGGCAGTGCGTGCAGTTTCTATCTGTTCCCCTCAAATTGTACATGCCTTTCTTCAATTTCATGGCAGATAGTGATATGTTATGTCTTCTTTGTGTTTCAGCGTGCTGTGGGACCCTGCCGTGTTCATGTCTTTTACTGGCGCTGATAAGGTGGTCACTGAGCAAAGTAAAGAAGCAGACACAGCAGGCCTTAATAGGGGGCGGGTAAGTGCGTAGGTGTAGACTGAGTTAGTATGCGAGTTCCAAGGACTGTAGTATTTCTGTAGCCTTTATATTCAAGTTAATTTAAGTTTTGCGAGGGGAGATGGCTCCAGCCCCCCGCGACCCCGACAGGGTCAAGCGGTTGAAGATGAATGAATGAATGAGGGGAGATGGATGAAGATACAAAATGTTTGTAGTCAGCTAACATTTATTTAACTTTTTCTCTTCTTTTTGGCTTTCCTGTAGTTGAGTTTCTGCTTGTATGCCATGTTGGGGGTGGTAAAGCGGGCACGCTGGCCTGCAGACCTGGAGGAAGCCAAGGCCGGTGGTTTCGTAGTGGGCTACAGCCCCACTGGAGCTCCCATCTACAGGAACCCCTGCACTGCCCAGTTTCTTGTTTTGCTGCCCAACCTGCTGGCTTTAATCCGGTACGTCAGTCTGTTTACACTGTTTCTTGCGTTACTCCTTTTTATACCAAAAAAAACTTCAAACGTAAAACCTGATGATGATATTATGCCTATATCAGGTTTTGTACACATTATATGGGTATGGCATATTTTTCGGTTACACTACACATGTTATAGAAATGGGTTTGACCTTGATTTTTAGATGGGACATGCGTGTGGGTAATTAGTGTAAAATGATTATCAGTATGTCTAACAGTGTGTCAATTAAGGTTTGGTACCTGGAATTCGGTACCACTTCTCAACGGTACCTTTTTTTCCAGTACTTTCTCGTTATAATAACAAAAATGTAATTTCAGTTGTAAAACTAAGTCCAACCTATTTCTCTTATCGGTACCCTACCCTTGTGTCAATAATACTTCCGGGCATTATACTGATCTCTCTCTTCCTAATTCCTCACCGCAGGACTCACAACAGTCTGTTCACGCCAGAGAACATGGCTCGTCTGAGTGAGACTTTCTCCCGGGCCCATGAGGTGATGGATGCAGAGAAAAATGTTGTTCTTGGTAAGTGGAGCTCTCTGCACATGCTTTTTTTTTTTCTTTAAATGAGCCATCATCTGAAAAGCTTGTGGTTAAAACCTTCTAAATATGTTCTTCTCTCCAGGTCTCTCTCAGCATCTTCTGGATATTTATGACTCTCCTGTGTATAGAACCAACCTGGAGCGAATGCAGGGATTTTTCACCACATTGTATGACAACTGGTGAGGATTCTCCCCCCCCAAACATTTCTTTTGTATAGTTTATACCTGCCACATGCTGCTGTAGATTAAATTCTACCTCCTCTCCTGCTTTCTTTATCTCCGTAGCTTCCAAGTCCTGGGAAATGCAGGTGTGTCCCTGCAGCAGGAATTCTACACCATTGAGAGGTTGGCTGAAGAAATATCCGGCTCTGCTTTTGTCTCCCTCGATCACGTACCTGACCACAGACTTCGCCCAATGATACATATCCCTACTTGCTTTTACTTCTTTATTCAGTGGTTTGATATACTTAGGTGTAAAATATACTACTTTAAATGAACAATGCTTAGCTAATTCTGAATGTCAACATGGAATTTTCTTAACCACAAGTGTACGGGTGTTTGTGAGGCAGTTGGTGCTATCATGTCCTCAGGACTACTACAACAGTCTACTCTGCCCCCTGCTGGGACCTCTGTTCACCTACATGCTGCAGGTCAGATCACCACACTCACAATAATATTAACATTAGATACATTTCATTCTTTCAGTCACTGTTGTTTTTGTTGCTAAATCTCATGGCCTTGCTCCTGTTTCATACGCCAGAGACTCAACGTCAAGTGGCAGGTCATCAACCAGAGGACGTCTGCCAAGTAAGTGGTGGAATAATGTTATAATTGTTTCAGTAATATAATTATAATATATACATCTGAAAGGAATACATGAGAAATAAATTGTGCTTGTAAGATACTTTTTTGACTAAGAAAAAAAAGATTTCAGAATGATAAAGAATGAACTAAAAACATAACATAAAATAAAATAAATGTATGATAGAGGAATCTGTTAGCTACCTAACAATGAATTATGGAGATGGGGTGGGATTCTAAAAAAAGTCTAATCTTTTTCCCACTCCTTTTCAGACATGTTAAAAAATAAGAAAAAATGCTATTTGTGTATCTCTATGCTCTCTAGTTGTGTAATATTATTTTCTATATTCTTTTTGACATCTAACTCTAAAAGTACCCCCTCTTCAGTTAAGAGGGCTGTGATTGAGTCACAATTGAACATATTAATTGAAAACTTAAGTTGAATGTTCGAAATACAAATCACAATTCAAATTATATTCCAGTATTTTGTTTAACCGTAGAACATGTATTCAAACGTAAAAAAAAAAAAGTGAATCTTCTCCAATCACTTTTAAGTTTCTATTTAATGTTAACATATCTTTGACCACTCTCGAACTGGGTTTGTGGATTTACTGGTAACCTGTTTGTTGTGTTTTTAGTGGCGAAGATGAGGAGGAAGAGGCGGTGGTGTGTCAGGATAGTCAGGTGACACAGGAGATGCTGGAGGAGCAGCTGGTACGCCTGCTATCCAGGGAGGTGCTGGATCTTCTCGGTAAGTTTCAGCATCTCCAGTAACTTCTCCTATTTACGTAAAGTATGGCAAACAGTTGTTGTGTTAGACAGAACTAAAAGGGAATTATAATCTGAAAACAAATTAAGGTGTGGCAAGACACAGGACAAATGCACACTTGATTTAATAATTATTTGTTTCTTGGAAACAAGATGTTGCTATAAACAGATTTTTTTTATTTAAATTGGAGTTGACAGTGAAATAAGTGCTAGCTAGCGTTGCATTGAGAACTATGCGCCAGCCACTTTGCATTTATTGGCACAAGTACGGGTTTACAATGCAATATTTAATGCAAAAGTGAGTTCTTTTTTTTACAATGATCTAACACTTGTTTTATGATGGCAATATAATGTCTCTGTCGAACCCTGCTGTAAAGCGCAGCATGAAGCTCGGGGCTTATTTCTTAATACTGCTAATGCACTTCAGTCATGTGGTAATGTTGTTTGTGCCAGCAGGCATCAGGAAAGTGCAAATATCAGCCATAATTCCTGGATAGAGTTGACTCTACAAATTGTGGTAGATACGCCTGTGTTCCTTCCAATAGGATTTGTCTTGAGTGACTAACAACCTGCTGCCTAGGCTTAAAATTATTAACCTCCACTGTGCGCTCCCAAGCTAAAATAGCCAAGACACTGAGCTATGAGGGTGTTTTAATGTTGCGTATTGAGAAGGTACTAAAAAATATGGGATTTTCAGCAGATAGCAGACAACTGTCTGATCAGCATTGACACAAAGGTCCAAGTGTAAACCGAGTGGAGTTATTGAGGGGCCATAATACTTCTCTTTTTTCTTCTCTTCTAGCTGTGAGCTGTATTTCCAGAAAAGTGGCCGAACCAGCTGCAAACAAGGAGGAAATGGAGGGTAAGACTCAAATTAAAAAACATTTGAATCAATGGATACATTTTATGACTATATACGCTTACCACATCAACACAACAAAGACCCGCATTCCTAATGACACAGCAAAACGAGACAGGAAAACCGTTTGTTTTTGTCGTCACTTTGCTTGAAAATGTGCTCTTGTAGAGGAAGACATGATGACGGATTCAGTGCAGGCAGCGACTCCTGCCCAGCCCACAGAGGAGCTGACCCAGCTGGGAAAGTGCCTGATGAAACACGAGGTCAGCCCTAAGGCACATACCATTCAGAGGACAGCATGGCCGCTCATCAAAGGCTCATTAAATTCTCAATGTCTCTCTTTTTCTTTGCCCAGAACATCTACATGACCCTGTTGACCCTCTCCTTCACCTCTCTGTCGTGGAAGGACGCCACTAGCTGTCACCGCACTGCTTCTATGGTCTGCTGGACACTCCTGCGGCAGGTAGCACACTCAGCAAATGTTTAATATAAGCCTGGATCTTTCTTTTTTTTTAATCCCTAATGTCACACTTTCCTTCTAAAGGATATGGATGGGCATATTCTAGATTTTTGTTAATGTCCACAAATCCCATGAAAAGACCAGAACCAACAGTGTGTTAGTTTGTTGGTTGACTTCTTTACACTGGCTGTGGCTCTCAGCACCTGTTATCTTTAAAAGCGGTGCACAAGTATATACTTTCATGTTTTTTTTAAAGGCTAAATCATTTCCTGGAACAGCTGGGCACTGTGGGTTTTAGCTCATGTTTTTCAGACTAGAGGAAATAGTGTTTGGGGCTATTTTCAGTCTCAGATTTGGTGCTTCGGTGAGTATTTTCAGACAAGTTTTTAGGATTGACTACTACGCTAAATTACACTTATGAAGGAACATCTGCATCCAGCACAACAGTACGCCTCATTCATATGTTGTAACATGATTTATTGACAACAATGGAAGTCAACAATACAGGAATAAGCTGCTTCAGGTTTTGGATGCACAGTTAAATACTTCATGTATTTTCATTTAAACCCTTGTCACCTCTCCGACTACTAATGTGTTTATAACCCTTTTTAATGCATGCACTCATTATGCTTTTGCAGTGTCATCAGTGTAATTTATTTAATGTTTCAGTTAATACTCTGTGTGTCTTGAAATGGGGCTGTAAAAAGTATCTTACCACATTTCCCACATCCACTCTGTGTCTCTTCAGGTCGTGGGGGGCAATCTCCTTCCCGAGGCGGTCACATGGTTCTTTACCAGTGTTCTGAGGGGCCTTCAGATTCACGGGCAGCATGAGGTCTGCAACTCTACCCTCTCTCAGCTGGCTATGCTCATCTATGAAAACCTGGTGAGGCTCTGTCATATCTGCTCTTCATTTTTTACCTTAGTTTGGTCAGTTTTTTCTCCAATGGTTAAAGAAGTCACCTAGGACTGCAACTAACTATTATTTTCATTTTCCATTCACCTGCCCATTGTTTTCTTCATTGTTCTGTTTATAAGATGTCAATAGTGAGAACTGTCCAAGCCGTGCCCAAACAGATGCCTGTGCACATGCACGTAAACCCACCAGTGCATGTGCAGTTGTCTGGTTCCAGTCTCACTGTGACAGCAATATTAAATATTAAAGATGTATTTATTTTTGGGGTGCACATCTTGCTGTTTGCTGTCCGTGTATTCTATGTTAAAAAGTGGTTGCTACTGATGCCAGCCAAAGGCCAAGAATTGGTTGCCAATTTCTCAAAATGGCAACTGTCGAGTGCCGGTTCAGTTATGTATCATAAAGAAAATCCTCATATTTTATAAGCTGTAATGTGTGAATATTAGGGATTTTTGTATGGAAAATTACTTTATTTTAATAATAATAATTCCATAATTATTTCAGCACTGAAGCCATAGTACAATTTTTTTCTAAGGCGCACGCAAACTGTCCATTCATACCGTGCTTCGCGGCTAACGTCTAGTTCTTTTGACCAATGCGAGTACACCTGTTCCGCGCACAGGCACGACGCACTTGCCAGCCGCGGCCCAGTTGTGAGAGGTGCACAGATGCACATGTACAGGCACGAGCATGCGCACGTGTACAAGCGTGCTCAATGACTGCGGTCCTGATGTCTGTTTATATGCGACGTTGCCCCGCGACAGACATTTAAGCGGTTTGCAGTGATCTGTTGTGGAGGTGGAGTGTTTACTGCAGATTTGGTCAGATGAAATGTTCAAAAACAGTCAGACAAAACTAAATCTCAGAGCGGTGATGACCTATAAAGCAAGAAGCCATCGAGCCCAACCCAGGTGCACTTGCACTCATTACTTGAAATGATCTGGGCAGCAGCACGGTTGTTTCTTGCTTATATATATATTCTTGCGGGGGAAGAAGGAGGGGGGACAATCACGATGAAGCAGGGGGCTGGGTACGAATGGACAGTGTGAGTGTGCCCTTAGAGGTATAACATAGAAGTTTAATTTGTGGGACTTTCATGTTAATTCCTGAAAATGCATCTCTTAATCTCCTTTCTGCCTGTCTGTTTTAGCGGCCTCGCTATGTAGAGCTGAGGGCAGTGATGGCCCAGATCCCAAACATCAGTGTGGAAGCTCTGGAACAGTATGATCGCAGGCTCATGGACCCCAATGCCCAGAAGTTTGGAGACAAGAAGAGGAAAGACCAGTTCAGGAAGCTCATTGCAGGAACTGTTGGGGTAATGCCACATTTAGCCACTAGAGAGAAGTGCTTCTCTATTATATTCCACTGTAGACCGCTCATCTGAAGTGACCAGAGACACTGGACCTAACCGTGCAAGTCATTACTCAGCAGTGTGTGATTCTGGCTTTGCTGTAAATCTTTTGTGCTCAACAGCAAAAATGTGCAGCAGCTCAACGGGGCTGTACAATCTAATGAAATTCTTTCTCGTAGATCTCTGGATAGCTGTTTAACCGCTCCCCTCTCTCTCTCTCTCTCTCTCTCTCTCTCTCTCTCTCTCTCCCTCCCTCCCCTGCCAACAGAAAGCTCTGTGCCAGCAGTTCAGGAAGGAGGTTCATATCCGGAATCTTCCATCCCTCTTTAAAAGGCCGAAGCCAGACAAGGATGTAGAGGACAGTGAAGTATTGGGCTTGGCAGCTCTCTTCTCCCCGGAGAACATTACTCTGTAGGGAACACATAGTGGTTCTAATGGACTTCATACTGACTGAAGACGGGAGTTATGGGTACAAACCAGGGTTTCCCTCACCACCCTCCAGCTGGGGGCAGTGCGAATCTAACCAACATACCTGTCAACGCTGCTGTATTTTAATAGATCATCTTTAATTTCAACCCTCATCGTGCCACTGCACCGCACACACTGTAAATAATATCTTTCCACAAGTCATTTGTGTTGTATCACACAGTTGATCACTTCACACTTTTTTTACATTCCCTCGCTCATACCAATAAAGGAGGTATATGGGCTATGGAAATGTACATTTTTCAGATTGAAGAATGGTCTGTGTCAGATTGTGTTAAAAGGGGGACAACTGTCTCCCAAATCCAAAAAAATAGACCGCTGAAATTCAAATTTGTGTTGTCATCAAGTTAAACGTCTGAACTTCTCCATAGACAATGAATTGTGAAAGACGTTATAGATGACTGAGAGCCCCCAGGGGAATGTTCTGAGTATATAGGAACCTTTTTCTGTTTCAGAACCGAGAACGCTACAATAAAATAAAGCTCATTTGGGTATAAAAAAAAGGAAAAAAGAAAACATAACATCAGTCTCACATTCATTGTCTATGGAACAGCTCCATGCTTTATACTTAACTTAATTACAAGTTTGAGACTTTCTGGCTTTGAGAGTAGGTCATGTTCACAAATAGTTCTTTCTTCCTACTTTCTTAGGCTATATGAATAGTATGCATGAATTTTGAAACTGAGCGTTGTTCCCCTTTTAAGAGACAATCTCAATATAGTAGACTAACTGTTAATATTTTCTCTGCACCAGAAGCTTTATTGAGCCTCAAAACTATCTTGAAACAGGACGATTCTGTCATTTTGGGGCTTTTTGAATTTTATGGGGTAATATTTGCCTTACACAAGACGCATGTCCCATTTATGGGGCGAGAGAATCAAACTGAGAGCCCAGCTGTGGTTTGATAGTCAGCATAGAAATTGGAATCTAATGCTATTCAAACAAGCAAAGCCGGTATAGGCAATAGCCACAGGAGTAGCCTGTTAGGACGAAGTTGTGTGTGTGTGTGTGGCTTGTGGAGAGGTGGAGTTATAATTTGAGAGGTTAGTGTTGGCAGATATGTTGTGTGACCGTGCTGCTGCTGCTGTCGACGCTGGTCTATTCCTGGTCAAGAAGAAGAAGAAGAAAAATCTGAAGGATGTGCTTAAGGAGCCTCAGGTGCAACGTTCCCTTCGTTGGGGTGAAGAAAAAAGAAGCAGCTGGATTGTGTTTTTAAAAATTGTTATTGTAGATATAAATATGAGCGACCGTTTTCTAGTTTGCTGATATTACACAGTATTTGGTTTAGACAATGATGGTTTAGATTTTGCCAGTTCTTTATATCAGCATAACTCACACAGCCTGTTCTAATGCAGAGCACATAAACTACAAATAACAGCCACATTTTGTGCCAAAACACTCACATAGATGTTTGACAAACGTGCCAGACAATGTGTCTGAGATGCAGAAGCTAATGAGATGTAACTTTCATAAAGATTATTTAAGGGTGGACTCAACAACTAAGGTGGAGCTTAATCCAAGTCTTTCTATTGTTTTCTAGCTGTTCAGTTGCTGATTATTATCAGTTTGTTCTTGTTTTTCCAGCCATAAGGAAAGATGCATAAGCACTACATTCCTTCATTGTCCAAGGGATTGTTTTTAAGCATAATTCGATGGGTGTAATTTGCCTTTTGTTATGGTAGAGAGTGATTTGTTGGTGTTGTGTAGATTGAGATAAAAAATAAATGGTAATTTTTTTTATTTTGGTTTGTAGTGAGCCCCCTTTTAAATGCATTTTAGCCTGCTCTGGATTTCAGATCAAGTATTGCTGGAACAGTTACGAAGCTAGACTCTCCAATGATTTAATTTTCCTGTCTTTGTGATGATTGTTTGTTCACATGTGGCCATTTTTGAAAATGCTTGTTCAACACTAAAATTTTCTGTACAAAGAAAGAAAATGGACTTTTTTAAATTGAAGTGTGGTTTATATTATGTTGTTTTTATGCCTACGGGCTGGCTTTATGTTTTCTGGTTGTCCGCCCGTCCGTCCCATTCTCATGAAGTGATACCTTTGGAACGCCATGAGGGAATTACATTAACATCTGGCTCAAATGTCCAGTTGGACTCAAGGATGAACGAATTAGAATTTGGTGGTCAAAGGTCAATGTGACATCACATAAAACAGTATTTCAACAGAATTCAAAACTGTAAAGCAGGCATTCAGATGTAAGGTCCTTACTCCCCTAGTGAGGTAATTCTCATCTTTTAAAAATGTTTAGATCATGTGTGCAAGAAAACAGTTCCATCCTTGTTTTGCCAAGTCTTCATTTCACAATCTGTCCTAATATTTATTTGTGGAAATGCTTTAAGCATTTCCAACCTATAATATCCAAATCTTTATCGTTCTTATTATTCTTCCGTACATTTTTCAGTCGCCTCTAGCTGCTGCATACTTTCAGCTACAAAAAAACTTTATTATATGGAAATTATAATTTCCAGCTCCTTCAGCTGATTTTTTCTGCCTTTCATACCTTTTCATATATTCAGCCTTTTTAATATTTTTTTTCATAATGCAAACCAATGGAGATCAGCTAAAAATACTCTTAAACAAGCCCCTCTTTGAACCTCATAATAATATAATTGCACCTGAGAACAAATATTGCACCTTGTAGACAAAACATTGCACCTTGTAATAAAAATGCCCTCCCATTTCTCCTCTATTCTGTAATGATTCTACATCTGCCATTGAGGAAGAAACAAATGATAATCATCAGTTTCCCAAACATACATTTTCTAATCAACGGTGTACCTTTCAGAGGTTATTATATCATGAAGGAATATTGAACGAAGGAGAGACTTTGTGAGCATACTCGTAAAAGCAGTTGAGACTCCGGGTCGGTAGGGGGCGGTAAGGCGCTATCTGCTGTTCGCCAACTGCCGTAAAACACTATAATGAGCTGTAAAGAGAATCACAACGAAGAAGAACGTTGTTGATCATGGATGCTTGTGGTATGTGATGATATTGTTATTATAAAATGTATTGGGAAGGAATAAAACGAATGCATGCATATTTAATATTCATGGTCAGTTGCTATGAAACTGTGGGGTTGCTATAGAAACAGGAGTGAACCTGCTCGTCATATTAACTAGTTAAGCTACTTAACTTACAATATTTGCATACACACACACACACACACAATACAATAATCAGTTAGTAAAATATACTACTCAACTCAATACTTAAAGTATTTACAAAGTAGTGCTTAAAAGTTGCATCAATTGTAATAGGATTGTAAGTACTACCTTTGATACTTATGATACATTTTATTGATAAAATTAACGAAATAAAAGTGTAAATGTAAGAATGTTACCTTTGAATTGTGTGCGTGCTATTGTTACTTTTACCAATGCACATTATCATAATTATTTTTCTACTTCTACTCTTGTTTATGTAACTGTCATTGCTGTTGACTGTAAACAATCCTGACAGTCTCCTTAAATTTGGGCTTCATTTATTTAAAGAGCAGTTTATTCAATATGTTCTGTATTAGCTTGTTCCTGCTTGTTAACGCTGAATCATGGTTAGTAAAAGGGTAAAACACATGTACGTTTAAATGGCAGCACCTTGACATCAATATACAGCAGCGTACTGTGTGTATCAGTTAATGTTTGACTCACTGTGACATATTTGTTATCACCAACTGCTTTACTTTCGACAAGGAATTTCTTAAGCTCACTCAAAGCTCGGCTGCATGAATTGTTTTGTAATTACATTTTCTGTGGTGTATAAAAGGTTTATTATTGGATGATGTTAGATATCCGATGTCTATCTTAATGCAATATTTATATGCCCATGTGTAAATTAAAGGAGTTGCTGTAATAAAGAACTGCAATGATTAGTCCATTAATTGATTAGTCGTTAGGAAGAAAATTATTCTACAGCCATTTTAATAACCAATTCATTGTTTTGTCATTTATCAAGCGCTATCTGGTTACAGCTTTTCAGATGTGATGTTTTCAGGGTTGGCAGTTCACTGAATATCATTGGTTTTTGGATTGTTAGTCAAGCAAAACAAGAAACTGTAATATGGCACCTTGGGCTGTTTTTTTTTGTATTTATTTAAACTATCAATTAATTTAGAAAATAATAACAATAAAAAATATTGATAATGAACTGATAATCATCAGCGTCAGTACTGTGAGTAACCATCCTGTCCACACTGGCTGTGAATAGATCCTTTCCTAGCCCACAAAACAAAACCCCACCCACGCTACACAGCGTCTCAGGATTCTGTGTAACCAATTCTGTCAAGTACAACAAAGTCTTTTGTTTTATGTATTATTTTTTTTACAAGGAAAACGATCCAAAGAACAAACTAACAGCTTCCTTTCCAGTAATCCCCATGCTTTCTAGGGCCCATTGCCCGTACAGCAGCACCCTGCTCCTCCTGCTTTGCCCATCACTGCTTCCCGCCTGCAAGATCCTCTCATCAGTGTGACTCTGCAAACTTGAGCAAGACATTCCTCGTCATTTGTCTGCAACGCACAACCCACAGTATATTATGTGATGAGATTTACAAAGATGCAATACCTGTAAAAGTTATTTTTTCTTGATAATGCATACAATAATTGTCTAATCTAAGCCTGCAGACAAAGATGAAATGGTAATTTATTTGAGAGGCAATAATATTTAGACATTTGTTGTTAACCTTGTTCTCTATAGTGATTTATGTTACTGGAAGGTACAAAAGGTACTGACCACTCAGTAGGGAAAACAACATTTTAAATTGAACAAATACAGCCTATAAAATGTATTCACCATCCTTGGATTTGTTGTTTAATTAAATCGGTGGAAATAGTTAAGGGAAATGTCTTTAATGTAAAATATATATAGTTAAGAACAAAGAACAACTATGAAACTAAATAAGTTATTGAATTATTGACTCTTCAATTTAATATAGGGGCCCCTTTGGCAGCTGTTGCAGGTTTGATTGCATATGGATGGATCTGTGGTTTCCTCATGCGCCGTTGCAAAACTGCCGAAGCTTTATCAAGTTGCACTGGGGAGTCAAAAGCCAGGTTCAAGTCCTGCCACAGACACATTTTCAAACGGATTGTCATCTGGGGTCTCATGTGGCTTTATGTTTGGGGTAGTTGTCTTGTTAGAAAACAAATATGGCTCTTTTACAGACTGAAGCAGGTCTTCCTCCATGATCTCTCCGTATTTTGCTGCATTTAGTTCAACCCTCTAACTTCACAAATCCTCAGGGCCATCCTCATAGCACGCTGCTGCTATCAGGCTTCATGCAATGTTAAGCATACACCAAATACTGCATTTACTATGATGACCTTACAGCCTTTTGCAGTAGTTGAGGCCTGCCACACAAGTGCCCTTATCACACATTCGCAACATGTTTTGAGAACAGCTTACTCAATGACTAATCCCTATTAAAGGGATATTCAGTGCCCTGGGATTTGGTTGAAACTTTTCAGTAGCCTTTTCCTATAGTGTGTTTTATATATTAGACATTATGTATTAAATAGCCTAATAAGCAGCTGTTTAGTATAACCACTTGATTACACACAGGTGATCTCCATTCAGCTTAATTATATGACTCACGGGAGATTGTATAAGTTTGTAAATAGGGTGTGCATTTGTTTATAATGGTAGAGTTAATTGTTATCTCTGTGTGTTTTGTGTTTATCAGTGTGGAAATTAATGTATTTAAAAAAAGATCATGTCAGTGCTCTTAAACAATAAATTAAAATGACAATTATGTTGCAAATGTGTTTTTGTTTTTTAATTGACTCTTTAAATAGTAGTTTTATGAATTACGAGCAGCACTTTGTTGACATGAAATGTAGGCAGACAAAAACCATGGAGACTAAGTTTGAATGTGCCAATCATGGGTCCAGTCAGCATCCTTGGGATCAAACGGTCACACCTGTGCGCGATGCTTTATCATGATTCATTATGTCGCCTGAAAGAAGGACGTTGACGAGACGTTGCTGTATTTCTCTTAATAAATGCATATTGAGTATTAACATGTTCCCATACTTGTAAATTTGTAGGCTATGATTATTATTTTTATCGGTCAATGAACATACATTACCCTGTTTTCCACCAGCAGCGCTAGCTTCACGGCAGCTTAGCAACGCGGTTGCCGTGCAACACAGAAGTTGGTGCTTTTCAGTTCGGACGTTCATATTTCAATCAACAGATACGAAACAGGTGTGCGTTTGTAGCTGGTTGCGTTTTAACCCGGAGCTGAACGCACACTCAGCCACAGAGAAACCATAGCAGGACGACTTTTCTCTACTACAAAACAAATTGTGGGCTTCAGCATGTTCGTCTGGTTTTGTATTTTAGTTTGTCGCTTTGTAGCCGCCGGACAAGTGATGACTGGTCAGCCACTCGAAGTCCCGGTAAACAGCTCCAAGGTTGTAACGGCAGCACGGTTTGCCGTGGTTGAATTCAACAGAGCCAACGCAGAGGATCAGTTCGCCTACAAAATTGTGAACATAACGTCAGCCAAAATTCAGGTAAAAACGTGTGGAGTCAACTTAGCCTAAATGATATGCATACAGTCTGCTTATGAGTGCTGTTTCCTGTCACTGATAGATAGTCGCGGGAATAAACTACATCCTGGAAATGCAGCTGGGACGTACAGCGTGCAAGAGAAATGGCACATCTGACAGTGAAACATGTGTTTCCCACCCCGAACCCAAGGCAAGTTCAATATTTTAAGGCGATGCAAAACTCTAAGAAGAAAAAAAAAGGAACCTAGCTAAATGTCCCGTACAAGTTTGCTCTTTACTTTTCTCTCCCAGTGCCATTTGTTAATGTGGAATTTAAAAAAACAACAAAAAAAAAGGATGCAGACTAATTTTCCATTTATTTCAGGAACTTCACTGCCACTTCGTCGTTACAGAAATCCCTTGGAAAGATTCATTTGTACTTATTCAAAATAAGTGTCACCTACCTACTCACTGACTGATATTCTTATTGCTGCTGGTGGTGTTGCCAAGTAAACTGTTATCAATGAACTGTTTTCGTGTGTATTTTGGAAAATTGAGCTTATTAATATACTGCCCCACACTCTGTATTTATGTTCATAAACAGTGATTCATTACCTCCCAGATATGCCACTTGTTCTAACACTGCGTTGAAAAAGTGCAGTGACCTGCACTCACTGTATTGTATAGGAGAAAAATGGCATAATTATTCCAGTGAGTGACCGGGGCAGCTTTACTGTGCCTCATCTCTCAGTGTGTGTCCTGGCAGCTGTAAGGCCCTGGTTGCGTGTCAAGCTTGGTCAGACACATGGCTGCTAAACAGGGACGAAGCTACACCTCTCCACGTTACAACCACGGTCTCCAGAAGGGCTCTGCATGGAGGATTACAGGCATTTTCAGATTACTGCCCAGCAAGACTGAACTGTCTGCTGCTCTGACCCCCTTTTTTTTTTTTTTTTTTTACAGGGGGGAAATAGACAGCTCAGTAATAATGTGCAGATAAATACACAGTCCAGTCCAGAACCAGCAACTATGCCAAATAATGTGAGGATGTGTGAAAGGGTGTAGTTTGTTTGGGGCAGCACTAGCATATAACCACATAGCTCTTACAAGAGAAGGAAATTAAACAACTAGTGACTGATAAAATGTGTCTTGGTGGTGTTCGGGGGCAAAAGGGGCAGCGTCTGTTTGGCTTTGATTACAGTAAACAGCCGCATGGATAAGCGGTTCACACTCATAAACACACCCTCTCACCCAACCCATTATGTCTCTAATCATGGATGTCTTAATCAAACTGAGCAAAACATAAAGAATTGGCTGGCACTGTGGATTAGTTAGCAGGGGTTAGGAATGTGGGGGAAGGGGGATACTCCTTAACGTAGGATGACTAACATCGAAGCTCTGGTGCCAGGAGTATGCCCCGTCCATCTGCCATTCCACTCACCCACCCACACGCTAACAGGTGCGTGCACGCAGATATACGTGTTTTCTGTGCACGTGCTCACATACTCCACCCTGCACTCTGGCCCTACCCCTGTCCTCACTTAGCCTGGGCAGCAGATGGTGAGGGGCAAGGCTTGTCACCCCCCCCCCCCCCCCCAACTCCAAGCCACCAGCCCATCACCCCCTATTTTTCCCCCCCGCGAACACCACCCCACCCCTCTTTGTGTTGTTGAAGAGCCTGAGTGTTGAAAGGCGAGCCCCAGCTTGTCTCACCCCCACAAATCCTTGGCTGGCTGCCATTGGCGGGACTCAGTCAGGTGTCCTAATGCTTCAGTTAGGGGAGGAAACGCTGGTTAATCTGCCCATCGCGTGCCACCGGCCATGGCCTGGCCTCTTTGTGTCTGGCACCCCTCTGATCACTCCCTCCACCCCTTCATCTGTCTTTCCCCCTTCTCTTCCAACCCAGTTTCTCTACTCCAAGACAGTGTCATTCTTTCTTAAAGATCATATCCTCATTCCTCTTGAGAGATTCTTTATTTGACAAATCCAGCAGTTTTTTTTTTGTTTTTTTAAGATAATTTTTTTGGCAGTTATTCAAGCCTTTATTAGATAGGACAGACAGGAAATGGGGTGAGAGAGAGAGGGGGAGCAGAACCCGCGGCCACTGACTCGAGGACTCTCAGCCTCCCCACATGGGGCGACCGCTCCAACCACTCAGCCACCGGCCGCCCCCAAATCCAGTAGTTTTGACAGACACCGCATCATTGTTGATGAATAGGAGGATTTTATTTTCCCATCAGTCATTAAAACCTTCTCTAATTTGTGCTGACTCATCATAGGCATCCTGTATACCTGCAAATGCACCTCGAATATTACACCATTCTTCTTCTCTGCTGCTTCTCACTTTCAGTACAGTAAGGCCTTTCAGTGCATTCCATGTGCTGATGTATAACTCCAACCGTGACCACGGCCCTCTTTGTCAATCCCAAGTTATAGTACATTATTGTAAAAAAAATGCATTTAATCAAAGTTGTGCCTAACAGAATACTTGAAGCTAATGCAACATTGTTGCAAATTAAATTGAGGTGTTAGTCTACGAAAGTCTATCTCATACAGAGGCAGCATCATCCTGTTATCCCGGAAGGTGCACAGCTCTGATTAGGATGAATGATGCTTGTATGCTACTTGGAGGAGGCTGATGCGGTGTGGTTGCGTAACCAGAGAGGGGTCATTACCATTTGACCCCTGCTGACCTCCTTTTTGATTGACCCTGGGTTTGGTCACCGCTTCAGAACACAGGCAGCAGTATAGGGTCAGAGTTCAAAGTATCCTCAGCTGTGCTGTCATGGAAACGACAGCATTGCTCTTCTGATGGTCACTTTCAATCTACAGACAGTGGTATATTTAAAACTATAGTTTAATTTGTTGTTGTTTTTGTACTGTGAAAGCTTTGGTGTTTACTTCTTTTAAAAGCTCTAAACACTTGTTTTTTTTATGTGGCTACTGCTTAACATAAGATATTAATCCTTGTGTCTGATATGGGATTTGGAAATATTGAATACGGATGTATGTAATGGTTCCTATTGTATTACTGATGCTTCTTGAGATGTTTTGATATTGTGGCTGCAAATTTGCCCAGTTGAGGTAGAATTGTAAACTGCTTGTCCACGGATTAGTTCTTTGCGCTTTATCTCCTATTTTTGTGTTTTACATGGTCTCAGGGTTTCCATCACATGGGCTCTTTTGGCATGTAAATCACAAGTTTTATTACACGACCATATTATATCGGTTCTTTGGACTACGACATGATATGTGCTGATATCAAAGTCTGCCCTGTACGATTTAAATACAGGGGCCTGCGATCGATATGAGATGATATCATATGCCCATTTAACACAATCAGTGACATTTATATCAACTCACAAAAAAGCTACTAAAATATGATTTGACAATTTTATTACTGCGCTCTTCCAGACATATAAATGAAAGACTACATACAAAGTGTGAATTTCAAAAATAAATGCACATTTTAAAGATATGTATCAATATTTCCACTACCCAGTGATAATATTGGATCCTTGATCATTGAATTGATATACTGATCCAGCTCGCTGTATCCTTACATCCGTAGTGCTATGTGCAGCAACACACAGATCTCCTATCTTCAGTGTTATGACCAAAGCTTCGGGACCCGCCATTGTGGTCAATCGAAACACACCCGTGGTTTGTTTTTCCACTTCCTGTTTGTGACCGTTGTGAAGGGTTTCCTTGCAATCAGTGCTGCAGCAGGGGATGGGGGAGTGGGTGTCGGGGGGTGGGGGGTGAATCAATACTTTCAATGTAACGTGCGGCCAATGGAATAAGGGAATGATTTATGTAGGGATGGCTACTCCCCGTATCAGATGGGATTTGTGTTTGGTGGCCGGATGAGTGGAAGGGAGGAGGGGTGGTGGCACAGAGACCCCGAGCAAGGAGAACTATAAGAGGTTAAAAAAGTGTGTTTCATTGCTGTTGATGGTGGCACCACTCCTTTTCCCGCTGTCCCTCCTCTCTTTTCATCTCTCAAACACACCATGCTCTCTGACTGTCCCGCTTAATCTTAGCGCTGTAGTATTATGAGACTAAAGACCGACGGGATGCACATGCAGCGCACACACAAACACACACACCAGGAGTTTAGCAGGTTGTAGACCACCAGCCAGAAACAGCATATGCCCCTCTCCTCTCCTCTCCAGATTAATGGGAGCATGTTAATATAACCGTACAGTCTGAGAGGAAAGGATAGGGGCAAGGGGTAGAGAGGGTTGGGAGATAAAAGGTAGGGGGAGAGTGTAAGAGCCTTGCAGGCAGACTGAGATTTAGAGAGAAGCGATAGGCAAGAGGAATGAGAGCAAGTCTACGAGGGAAGAAGGTTGAGAGTAAGTCTTGGAAAGAGACAGAAAGATGGAAGTGTGGAGGCGGGAAAGAGCGAGAGAAGCGAGGACATAACAACCATAGAAAAATGTGTGTGTATGTGTGTGTGTTTGCTTTATTGCAGTGGCCCCACCTACCCCTCCATCCTGTTAAGGAGGCACAGTCCTAAGGAGGAGGGGTAGGATCCCCTCCCTCAGCCACCGACACACAGACACACACACACACACACATAAACACACACACACACACATACTCTCTCTCCCTGGCTCATACACACACGCTGCTCTGTAAGGGAGCAGTCGCTGAAAAGCTCTGGATAGACCATGCAAGGTTCTGCAGGTGTCCCACCCTTCTCTCATCACATGGATGCGTTAAAAGGTACTATTTCCAGTTGTTTCTTCCTTCTTTCTGCTATTTATACCAATTCTTCTTCAGTTTTCTTTGGTTTGCTGTTTCTCCTCCGTTGGAAGATTTCCTCTCTTCATTGTTCAGAGTAATCTGTGAGCCTCTGCTGCTTACGTGTTTGTGTGAGATTGCATGTGCGTTTGTGTGAGACTGAATGCATGCTTGCATGGTTGTTTACAAGCTGTACTGTTGCCGCAGGTCTGACAACTTTAGTAGAGTGGATTCTGTTAGCTACATGTGTTTCACCTCGATTTTATTTCATGATCATGTAAAGCCTTTTTCAAAACTAATTATATGGGAGTCATGGCTTTGGTTATTCAGTCTTGCTTTTTATTATTTTTAATGTCGCTCAACTCTTAAGGGTGGAGGGAGACAAAGCGCATTAGGAATGCTCTGTGTACACCCTCTATATGTGTATTCATGACGTTTGGGTAGAGGCTTTCAGTCACATTAAGTCTGGTAGAAATAGCAGCATTTTTACAATAACTGCAAAGTAGTGCTATTTTTCAGGTGTGATATTGATGATGGTGGGTGTGAAAGAGTTGGAAATGAACAAAGTGATTTTTTTGGTGGTAAATGGGTGTCGCATTCCCAGAATTTGTTACAGTAACACAATTAAACTACAAGTCAGTTGAGTTGTGGCCATGCTGCATATTGTTTACTTTTCATCTTAAAAAGTAGATTTGTTTCTCGCATAAAAACTTAATTTGTCAAAGGCCAAACCAGATTATGTGCCTTATTCGAGAGAAATGAGGGAGATGGCAGCGAAAATGGCTAATAATCCTACAACACTGAGTAAATGAATGAGTTAGGGAGGGAGAGCACATGTCTTGTATGTAACGTGCTGTGTTGGCGGACACCCAATACACCCTTCTTCTTCATGGCACAGGAGCAACACTCTAATATATTGATCAAAATATTTACTATGGAATACTACATTTGTTAAGTTCTAAATTGATCAACTACATTTAACATTACTTTCATTATGGATGTATTATGACATATTTACAGGCATAACTAAGCTAAAATGCTTACATTATTTGATTTAATCTACCCAGAGATCTTCTTAAGTGAATAAGACATTTGGCTCGCTTTCCTAGGGCAGTGAGGGCAGTGCCCTGATGTTTGTTCAGGACACAATAATGACTGTACATAAAAAAACAGACCATATTTTTAACAATGTCAAAGTTTTCAGGACCGCGCTTCTCTTATTGTTTATCATTAGTATTCAAAATCTGTCCAGGTCATTACATCCCTGCTTTGAAATCAAATTGGTGACCATTTGTTCAAACAGACCTGACAAATAACCTCCAAATCCATCCTGCAAATCTGTTCCTTCCACAATATCTACCCCTCATCCCTTTCTTTTGCTCATCCTTTAGGTTAAAGCAGCACCCCCCTCCTTTTTTTTTTGTTAGGCTTGTATTGACCTGTTAATAGTATTATCCACAGAGCGTGTGGCAGGGCCAGGGTCACATCCCTCTAGGGTTTGGATGGTCAGCCCTCTGGCTACAGTTTGGTCCAAGAGTGGCCAATAGGACCTAAGCTGTGGTCATCCTTCAATCTAGCTCCTTTCAGTAGAGGTCACACGAGTCAGAGGGTAATAAGTTTAACCCCTCGAGGGGTAAGAAGTCAGAGGTCACAAACAAGGATATACGGAGAAGGTTTGCATCATCAATCAGTGGCACTCCTGGTTGTATCTGTGCATATCGATGACACATACTCGTTTCTGCCTACCTCATTTGCATGGCTTGCTAAACACAAAGGGCAGCCATTATGATCATATAAATGCGAACAAAAATAACATCAGTATTGTGAAGAGGTTGGGTTCATTCCAGCGTTTATGCAGATTATGCAGACATTTAAATAAGATTCTCAATGTTTGTAAATGCCATTCACCTGTTATATATGGTCTCGCTGCTGAGTCGATTTCCCCCCAAAGATACCTGTAAAAAATTAAAACCTGTTCTCTCTGCAAGAAATCAGGTGTTATCTTTTTATTACCCCCTTCAATGTTTGTTTAATGCAAAAACAATGATTTCATAGATTCATTTTTTAAAATATAACTAATTTGAACCACAAATGTACTAACGTATCGAAAAGGCTGGCTATCTGTGTTATATGCGCCCCCCCCCCCCCCCCCCCCGCATGCTACACCCTAAATACCATGCTGCATTGAATGTGAGCCGCTGATAACGTGGACTATCAATATTTTCTTCCGATTTTTTTGTTTTGTTTGGGAAAAATAGTAATGCATTTTTATGATGGCTTCTTGTGAATGATCATCGGTCTATTGTAAGGGTGTGGCCTTTTTCCAAAATACTGTGTGAATAAACATCGTCTTGGCCTCACAGGTGTATTTAAATACATGTATTTATTCAGCCTTTAAAGGAGATTATTAAAATAATGTCCCACAACGATAGTTTGACATTTTCTTAAATTCTCCTGTAGATGAGCAAGTGTATCCCTCCTTGTAAATCTGAAATGGTGCTGTGCTGATGTTTCAGCATCTCCCAGAGGTCTCCTCTCCCTGGCTGATGTTAGCGATGTGTCAGCATTAAGCTAGGCCTGCCTGCTAGGCTGCTGGGGCCGTGGTGGCGACCAGCCCAGCCTGGCCAAAAGCCAGGCCAGACATGTCTTGGCACCAGACGACAGAGACGTGACAGGATCAAGGATGGGGGGGGGGGGGGGGGGTGCTCATACAGTATGCAGTATTGTTGATCTATATCACTAACAGTGTACAACAATATGTATATTATGCAAATTCCTGAAGGATTTTAAAAATTAACGATTTTTCTTCCTGGTTTTATCTTTTTTATCCAACAGTGTACTGTGAAGGGAGAATGAAACGATGGGAGGGAGGAGGGGACGAAAGAAGACATGCGACAAAGATCCCCGGTCGGACGCCAAGCGAAGATTTCGTAGTTGCATGGTATGTTCCTCCAACCAAATGAGCTACCACAATGGTCCTGTTGTTACTTTAAGGGAGGCCTCACATGGACATTACATATGGGTTATGGTGCATATATGTTAGACTGAGCGCACTATAGGTTGTGTGCATACCATTAAGTGTGTGAATAAGAGAGATGTACATGTTGCTCAGTCAGCTATTGCACAGACAGAGACCATCAATCACGAATGCGTGGTGAGCCGCATTGCTCTTTTCCTGGTCCCTCAAGCCCTTTCTCTGGGCTGGAATTACACAGCACTTTACCTGCAACACTGCATTTTCCCGGACTTTCTTAACCCTGCGCCGTAGTTCAATCAACACATTTGTGCGTTGCTATGTCTTTTTAAACTGAAATGTGAAATATTCTGGTGTAACTTATAAATTAGCTGCATATACACTGTTTCTATCAGGGGTGATTCTTTAGTTACAGTAAAATATACAAGAGGTGAACAATGTAATGTTCCTGGCTTTCACACAAATAACAGTGAGTACAATGTATCTTATTGAATGGCCTTCCCTTGCTGCAACTACGCCTTTATTAACCTCACAACAATGCGTCTCCTTGCCTGCTTGACATCTTGTTTCCCTGCATGAACCTGATGTCAGTTGTTAAAGAGCTCTGTGTGTGCCTCACCCCAATATGAACTGCCTTATGTTTGAACAATATTGTCAATAGGCACTCTTCCTATGCCTTTACCCTTTTGTAACTTTTATATCTAATTTGTTGTTTTATATTGTCTCTCAAAAATCCCTAATATGCTGTTTTGAATTATGTAGAAAACAATACACTTTATCAAATTAAGCCAGGACACCATCAACTTAACTATAGCTCTATAGTATGGGCAAAAGCCAGCTGTATTTGACAGATGAGTGTAAAGACCTGGAGTTTGGATAAGGGAGGTTATGCTGACAACGCTCTGCATTTTGCAATACTGGCGATGGTTTTAGAGAGCGCGTGTGATAATCAGCAGGTGGACTGGTTATTGTTGTGATAAGAGCAGGCGATCGATCACACGGTCAAGGTCTTGCCCTTCAGACATAGTTTGATCAGCTGAAAGGTTCACTTCAAAGTTTTCCTCTGAGCTTGATACACAGTGGCTAACCTACCACCTGTGGAAAAACACACACCATATGCTTCAATAGGGAAAAAACTTCCTTGTCTTTCTTAAACTGTTAGGTTTGATATTTTCTCTCTGTTAAGGGTGGAAACAATCTTTGAATTCTGTTTAAGCCACTTAATGTGTATAGAGCATAGGAAAATAGAGAACATTTTGTTAAATTTGGCATGTTTAGCTGTATTGTGGAGGGGGTAAAAGTGTCTAGACACCAACAGATGTTTTTTTCCCCAGATGAATGTTGAAATAAACCTGCCTTTTGATGGGGCCTTACTGAAGTGATGTGGTGCCCGGGTTGTCAAGAAGTGCTCTTTGCAAAGGTCACATATTAGTGCGTGCTATGTTGTGATGCAGCCCATAAAACAGCCAATAACTGACCCTGTGAACGTGCACCAATTAGAAATGTTATGTCAAGGGTTTTATCCTCACGGTTGTTAATGTGCCATTTAAAGAAATCTTAAATGATTCTTTAGTCTAATTCATGAAACTGTGAAACTACACGCTTAAGTAATGACTTAACCAGTAGCCCCAGATGAGCCATGTGCTAACTTTAGGGACTTAAGCAGTGACAGTTGAAGAGAGGGTTACGGAGTTCGAGAAACATTCTGCAGGTTCTTGGCGTCGTAGCCTAACTGTCTACTACAGAAGAGTGAATGGTTTGCTCTACCCACGACTACAACAACCCATTTTGTGGAACTTCAGCTATCACTGCCTATAGTCGCTATTATGAATGCCTTCATAGACATCCAGTAGTACCCACACAATGGTACAGTGTTGGTTATCAGACCTGTGATGTTTTTCCTTCAGCTCAGAGAGGAGCAGAGAAGACTCTTCATTAGAGAAACCTTTTTTATGGTCCATCCTTAAACATGAAAAGCAATACCTTTTTATAACTTTTATAACTCTGATAACTTTATGTAAGATTATGGGATACTGTATTGAAGTTGATAAGATGGCGAGGCTTCACTCAGTGTTGCTGCCGTCTGTTAAATCAAGGTGATGAACGGGGACCTTGAAATGACCAGAGGCCTGTAACAGAATGCTCCCTGGGAAAAGGCCAGTTCTCCACTCGGCCTAAATCGACTACCCACTCATTTACATGAGACATAAATTCACATTTAAATGGCTGAAAATTGCTCGAGTGGCTGATACAGTGGGGCATATGAAATTATAATTGTCGTCAGCCATGTGTGTATGTGTGTGTGTGGGTGGGTGATATAAGATTGAAGAGATGCGAGAAGGAATTATGTGTCCAATAACTGAGGCGGGATGTAAATATGGTCAGGACAGTCAGAAGTCTGATTTCATTTCATCTGAGACTGCAGTGCAGGGGCTGAATGGCAGCCAGTCCCATGCCGAACGAATGGCAACTCAAAACTGCAGTACTGTAGAGAAGTGTTTGATATGACATTAAGTATCTAGCCTAAATAGAGTGTATGGCTGCCAGGAGATTGTTTTTGTATAGGTATGATTACTAGGGCTGCAACTAACGATTGTTTTAAAATAGCCTAATCTGCCTACACAGCCGGTTAATTTACTAACCTCTTTGTGACCAAGAGGATGTAATCTCGGGCAACACGATATGAAGAAAATATGCGATAATAATCGTGATAACTATATTACTTACGATATATAAACAGATATCAAAGTGTACTCAGTTCTGCCTTTCCTCTGTTTCCACTGTACTACTAAAAATACAACAAATTGCTTTTTGAATAAATGGAAATTATTTCCAACTTTTCATTGAAAAAAACTGAACTGAACACAAAAAGCATCAATGAAAAAAGTGCAGTTTTCTGAGAATCTCTACCAACTAACTCAGCGTCTTTCGCAATGTGTTTATTGTGCAAGTTGATATCGCAATGACAATATTAAAAAAAAGATTTATTGTGCAGCCCTAATGTCATCAAATATTGCGTTTTGTCCAAAAAATAAAGATAAATAGTTCACATTGATATAAAAGGCAACAGCAGCAAATCCTCACATTGCAGAGGTTGGAAACAGAGTGTTTGGTGTTCTTGCTTAAAAAGTGACTTAAAGCTTATCAAAGAAGTCGCTTCAGATGAATTTTCTGTCAGCCAACTAATCGAACAATCAGCCGTTTGTTGTGGTTCTAAAGATTAGTAATCCTGGTGTATAAACACACAGATTACATAGGACTAATCACTGAAACAATGATAACATGTTTACGTTAGTTTTGTATAACATTCTATCTGTTTTAATGTGCATCTCATTGACGTGGCATAAATGGTTTGTACTGTTGCACTTTGATGGCTTGTACTGTCGTTGTGCCCCCTCCCCATGCTTCTATCCCTCTTACCCTCCCTTTCTAGTGCATTTTTTTCCTTTCACCTCTACAGTAGGGCTCCTCTAACGGAAAGGCTGGAACAAATACACATGTCACATCAGTTCATGGAGATCTCAATTGTTTTTAGCCAGTGTGCACCTCTGAGAGGTCTATGGGTTGCCTTTATTTCTCAGCATGGCCTCATATATGCAAACTGGCCTCACATCATTTCACACAAGTTTTGCACACCATGCTGTGCATGCACTCAGATTTACAGACTGATACATTGTACATGTACATCTGCATTTCTCTGTATACTCTGCATCAGAATCTCACCACATGTCATTCAGTCCAAACTGAACCATCAACAAACAGTACAATATGGCTCACCAGGAGGCCCCTTACAGAGCTGTTTCATAATTTGGGCTGCTCTGCCCATTGTATCGGCCTCCTTTGATAAATTTACCTCCAACTGATACAATGCGTCAGTCTTTTTGTTTGAGGAAGACAATTGCTTGTACAGCGAAGGTCCAAGGCCTTAATGAAGTGCTAAAGCTATGGGCACAAAGGTCGTTTTTTGCACTAACATTAGATGACAGCTAACGGAGCAGACAACTCTGTGAAAGGATAGAGACTAAAGTTCATATGGTGATATCATTATTTTATTGTTCAGTGCTGTATGTGGAAGTCAGTAAAGCGTAAAACTAATTTGTTCAAAACTGAATTTGAAATAGCCATTGATGAGTCACAGTGAGAGACTAACTGAAGAAAACAATGGGTTGTGGTTTGAATAGGTTGTCTGTGTCAGACCGGTGCAGCTTGACCTTCCCATGCTATCTCCTTACCTAAAGCCATAAATGGTCAAATATGGGGTTTGAGTGCATTATTTCCAAAATCAAAATTGAATGTATTTATTTTTCTTATTTTGTTAATGACTTGTTGTTTGTAGTAATGTTCAAGCAAAGGCACTATTCAGGGGTCACCCTTATCAGTCAATGACCATTTCGTCCCCTTCAGTGGCTCTTTATTTTCAAGTGTAACAGAAGGGCTCGTCGAAACCCAATACAGGTGCAGGCAGAACGTGAGATACAACATAAGATAATTTAGATTTTTTTTTAGGTCATTAAACTTGTTTTATTAAATCAAAAATACATTCACAGCAACTTTGATTTAAGTCTTGGAAGAAAGCTGTTTTCCACATTGTCCAATTGAAAACTAAATTTTGTGGATTGCAAGTTACTGTTTGCAGTATTCTACTTGCACAGTCTTAAAGTGTTGGACTGAAAGGTGAGTTTTTACTGGAGATGATATCAGATGAGTAAAATAATCTCAAATTATTCCTTTTTTATAGCAGCATTGAATGATTTGTATGCTAAAGTGTTGGGGGACAGGTTGGGGGGGCCTCATGATGTTGGGACAGATGGCATTTAGCTCTAGCTGTGCCGAGCTCAGTGGGACCCGAAGCTTAAGAGGTTAGGCCTGTCAAAACCACTCTGTTCATTCACTGCCTAACAAAGTGTGGACTGTCAGCCTGTTCCGTTTAATAAACTTAAGATTTTTCTTTTGTCAATGCCCGAGCAACACTTTGCAACTCGATGACCTGAATATCCCAACATGCATTGAGGCTTAATGCAAAAGATGGCACCTCTGGCTAAAGATTTTCCAAAATGTGTGGACATATGTCTGATTTGGTCAGTTAAACTGCAATAGCTGATAGTGTTTTGTTAATTAAACACAATAAGGTGGGGGTCAAGAGGTTTTTAGCAAGACGTATGCATGACAATGATGAATATGTGGACATGTGTATGTTAGAACCCAGCTTTAAATGACTATGTAAAAAAATCAAAGGCCTTTCAGTATTATGTGTATCTAATATTTGTGATACAACAAAAAATCTCAGCAAAATAATGCATTTTTGGCATTTTGCCTTTTATTAGAAAGACCCCAGTGTACAGTAGATATAGACACGAAACACTGGAAGAGAAAAGAGAATGGCATGGAACAAAGGTATTAGACTAGAATTAAACTGGGGTCGTTGTGTTATTGTGGTATTAATATTTCACCAGGACGCCCCATATTTTGCATTTTTGTGCCACACTGTGAATCAAGTCCACATAAAATGTGAACATTTCAAAGCATCATACTTAACCACAAGAGGGAGACATATTGTAACATGCAAAGTGGTTTTCAGCCATACTGTACATTGCCCACACAGGACCTCATTGCTAATCTGCACAAAATTCCTGAAGCACAAAAAAAACATAGATTTGCTGGAAGATCCCATTGAGCAGATATGTTTTAATTCTGTTCTCTCTCTCTCCCCCATCTCTCAATTTGTTTCAGTGTTTGTTGGGGTCAAAGGCTGAAGGCTGGTGAGTGGTGACCTCAGAGAGAGGTCTGGGTGACATCTGACCCCTAACTGGGTGTGCGGCTGACCCTGGAGGATCCAGCTCAACAATGGGAGGCACGTGCCTTGACCGTGTCACCATGGTAACACAGGACCTTTTGGAACGGTAGGGGGTAGGGTCAAAGCTGCGTCTTTATCCTGATCAGTGTTAACCGTCTGCTGCCAATTTACTCTCACTGGTGTGTGTGTGTGTGTGTGTGTGTGTGTGTGTGTGTGTGTGTGTGTGTGTGTGTGTGTGTGTGTGTGTGTGTGTGTGTGTGTGTGTGTGTGTGTGTGTGTGTGTGTGTGTGTGTGTGTGTGTGTGTGTGTGTGTGTGTGTGTGTGTGTGTGTGTGTGTGTGTGTGTGTGTGTGTGTGTGTGTGTGTGTGTGAAGAATCTAAGGGCTGACTGGGTAATCTCTGCAGGCAACTGTGATGGTGCTTTATATTCTCACAATCACCTGGAGAGATTCTGCAGTTTGTCTTAGAAAAAACTCCATAATATGAACTGTATTTCATCTCCATGCTTTGTATCACAAACTTAGAAGGTTATGGATTACAGTCCTGAATAAGGGCCAACAGGTGCAGTCCACCTGGAAGAAAACGTGCTTCACACATTATACTTTGTCCTTGGGATGCTGTGCGGACTGCATGTTCACCTCCACCCTGATCCTACAACCATCCTGCCACCCCCTCCAACTCAGCACTATACCTAAAATATTACTCCTTAGATTCCATGTAATGTAATATTTGACACATCTGCATTTTTTCCCTTCATTGCTACTAACACTCCTCCTGTCCCTGGCTTTCCCCACTTTACCCCTCCTCCACCTCTGCTTTTCCTGTCTCATCTCCTTCTTGTGTTCTGCTGTGTTTTGGTGAAATCTCAGCTGGCAACTGTGAGTCGTTCACTAGCTGCTCTCACAATGGCCTCTGGGATTATGCTAAACACAGCGCCTCGGCTGCTCTCCCCATCGACCGGCGTCAGCGACGCCCTTTGGAGCACACAGGAAAGAGATGGAGGCCTCTCAATGAAGATGTCACTGCAATTACACAAGCGCGCTTCACAGACACTTTCTCGGTCTACTCTTCCTCTTCTCGCATCCCCCTTCCCCACTTTTAAAAAAATTTCTTTTCGACAGTCTTTTGAAGTGCAGCCTCATCTCTTGCAGCTCTTTCATAATGCATGCCCATTTTGAATTTGCATGAATTCACTTTCCAGATGCTTCTGCTGCCATCTTGACTTACAATGATGTCTACTGTACAGTATTAGCTATTGAATTATTGCAGCATGAAAAGAATAATAATGTACTTTTTTATGAGTTTGGGTTATTTCTCTATCATCTCACCATTAAGAGATATTGCAGAAGTATCAAAATGTGTTGTGAGCTATTCAGCTTGTGTTGCCCCTGCAGTGATGCTGGGGTGAAGGAAGAGCTTTCTGATGTGGATGATACTGCATCAGGAACTGATTGGCTGATGCTCAATAGCCAACAGTACCTGATGCATTGCCTTCAACATTGAAAGAAACGTCACAGAGTACTACTCTGAATAATCTACTTCACTACTGTATTATCCCTTTTGCATTTTAGTTTTGAATTTATTTTTTTTTTTTGCCGTTTGTCTGTCTGTTAGTCACTGTTGTGGGCAGAGGGATTAGGTAAAAGTTACCACAGAGCTGTTGTGAAACCCAAAGCAGTATTTATGTTAAGCTAAGGTGGTCCAATCTATCACTCTTACATTTAAATGTATGTTTGTGCGATCTGGTGTTTTATGTTCCCCTCTTGTTCACTGAAGTCCAAATGGGTTGTCTGTGTTTTTTGAGGTCATATGTTTGCATGTTTTTCTTGCAGGTTCGCTTTTACACACACAGTTAGTCCAGTGCTTTTTGTAACATCAGTGTGAGAGGGATCATCATAACATTTCTGTAGAGACTTTCTCACGTGTAGAGGTGCACCCCGGGAAGGGGACACACCCACCTCAGCCTCGCCTCTGTGATTTGCAAGCACGACTGTCTCTTTTGGTTCCAGTGAGGAATAGGACCAAGGGGAATGTTCTCTCATCCTCTCTTTCAGCAGTCTTGGATACAATCTTCCATTAATCTCTATAAACTGTTTCAAAATGGCTTTGATTCATCAAGTGCTTTATCCCAATGTCTCTGCCTCTTTGTGCATCTGTTGAATGGCTTTCCAAGTAAAATAAACTTTTAGTGAAGAGTAAAGCCTTTGCCAGTTTTTTTTTTTTGGGTCATTCATGTTTTTAACAAGTTATTTATTAATACTTTTATATTTTATTACTGTACCATATTCACTGTGTGAGCAGACCTGAATATCTCTACAGAGCAGGACCAGAACTCTATTAGAACTATACTTTAAATGTGCTTAACCTGGTTAAACTCTCACTGATTACAAGTTAATACTCACATTAAAGATTAAACACTGGATTTATGTCTTGGAAGAGAATATTTAGATTTTTGCCAGGAAAAGTTTGAGTTTAACTCTGCAGTTACAGGATCGCACCATGAAGAATCTATCTGCAATCCTCTTGTCATCCACACCCTGTGAGGAAAGGTCAGAAGATCAGCATTAAAGGAGGTGGTGCCAAGTCCGTTTCTATCCACTCATATCAGCAAGGCTGTTGGCACACACATGCATACGCACACACAGACACACAATTACTTGCTGTCTCTTCACCCATGGGAAATCCAGGAAACCATGCCAATTCCAGCAGATGTTCCTGAAGTGCAGGCATCTTGTAAACACCATGAAATGTATTAGAGGCTAATGTAGTGGTTGCTGACAGAGGTCTTCAACACATGATTTGATTTTAACACCTGCTGCACACACACTGTACACACACAGGCACTGAAGTCCCTCACAGCATGACAGGGTATGCATGTTACAACCCCAGACGTTATGGGGGCTTATTCTTAAAATAACATGCAGAAAAAGCGTAGGACTCCTAAAAATTAAATGGGGTTTTGCTCCAGATTTCCTCTCAGAAAACTGTTGAAGTCATGCAAAAATAAGGACAATATAACTTCAAACTCCCTAAGGTGGTGTTAAAAGAACACTGTGGTTCATCAAGGACAGACATTTTATTAAAGTTTAATTAAGTAATCTATAATGTGGTTTATTATAGCATTAAATAATAGATATATAGGAAAGCAGACATACAGTGGTGGTAACCTTAACTCTGCTTTGGTTTCTTAGATAGATGGGAATAATGTTCTGTGCAGCACTATAATGAGTAAAAAATATATTAGATTTAGTTTTCCATTGATAGCACTTTTCTTATGATGATTAGCTTTTTTATCACTAGTCATCAGTCTATAGAGGGAGCCACTGTAGCCTGCTGATCGTTTACTGCTCCCTCCGTGAGAGAGAAAACCCGGAGCTCAACCTGCCCGGTACACCGCCCCCAGCATGTCATACTATACGAGCCGCATGTTCATCACAAGTGCTGCTTCCACTCCGACAACCATCTAACATCCACTGCACCGTTTGCAGAATAAAGACCAGTCTGCTGCGACGAGCGAACACCCGGATTTTGCAACAAAAAAGCTCAACCGGACGCGTTTTCATCAGCACGCAAGGAGAGTTGGGGATCCGCAGGTAATTGCAGGTACGTCGCCACAGGATGACACAGCTCTGTGGAGCGCTCTGAGCAGATAAGGAGAGCTGCTCAAGGAGCATGAATGTTGAAACAAGTGAGGGAAAAAATCTGCAGTAGCACTTGTTCCTTATGTAGTTCACTTGTGTCAGGGAATTGTCCAGTAACAAGTGTTGGTGCGGTGAATCACATTCATGATTGTGCAGCTTGTTAACTTGGACACGTTTTGTGCAAATACAGAATTTGAAACAACAAAGCTCTGCGTGGCTGATTAATTCGTTCATTTTCCTGACACTGGTGGACACAGGAGGGCATGTTTACGCACGATCTTTACGCGTATTACGCTCTAATCCTTTTGGAGAAAAACAGCAGAAAAACACTTCACTTAGTTGAAGTCGCAGATTTAGCTGGAGCGGTGCCAACATAAACATCACGCCAGCAGCAGGAGATGTTGGGACTCGTTAAGCAATGCCATCAATGATGTAATAACTGGTATTAAAACTTGTAGGCTTGTCAAGCGAAAAATGATCTTGCACGCTCTATCCATTTGGTCCCTCTGCATCTCGTTACAGTGCTGCTCCGACGGTTTCGGTCGACATGCTGGGCATCTGCGTGTGTCTTTGTGCGGTTTTCACACATGTTCTCTCTCAGGAGGCTGAGGAGCCCGTCTTCTACACAGTAAGTGAGAGATCTTTGCCAGCTACTGTACGTTAAATACGACCTGACATGCTGTGTACTTTAATTCGCCCAATGCAGGCTTCATATGTTTATTTATAATATGATGTTACATGAAAGGACTATACAATATGTATAATTTCATGGTAATCATTATCTGTCCTTCACAGTGCACAGAAGGGTATGAGTATGACAGAGTCAGAGAGCAGTGCAGAGGTGAGAAATTAAAAATTACCTTTAATGATAAGCATGGGTTATTATACATTTGTAGTAATGGTAACTTTATTTATCATATATTTTTAACAAAGCGTGATGTCAGCTGTCATTTTTAACCAATTTAACTAATTCCAGTGCAGAAAATTCCATACTCAATGGCTTTCTTTCTTTCTAACTGTTTTTCCCTGTCAGACATCGACGAGTGTGCCTTGTTAGACGATGCCTGCAAAGGGGGCATGCAGTGTATCAACCACTTTGGTGGATACCTCTGCCTCCCCAAGAGTGCCGTCATCTATATCAGCAAGGATGGCGAGCAGGTGCCGCTGCCAGAACCTGTCCCTGCTGTCCCGGCAATCCCTGTTGTCCCTGTAGCCCCGCCGAGCCAGCCTCAGCCCCCTCGCTCCTCAGGCACCCAGGGGGGCTCTCAGCCCAGCCGGACCATCCGCTGTGCACCTGGATACACTGCAGACGAGCAGAACCTCTGCAGAGGTAAGATTGGCTGCCCCTGCAGGCACTCCTCCTCCTCCTCCTCCTCCTCCTCGTCCTCCTCTTCCTCCTCTCTGTGCAACTATAAGATGATAAAAGTACCATCAAAGTAACTGGAAAAACTAACTTTTCATTTTTTACGGCTTTACACCAACACATGGAGACAGATCCCCTTATCTCAACAAGTGGTGTTGACAAGCTCCTCAGGAGAGAAATTGGACTCTGTCAGCAGGAGAGGAGGTGTAACCACAAAATATGGTCTACAAGTACAAAAGGGATGGCTGCCACACTCTCTCCATAAAAAGTTGGCCTTCATGAGACAGATTACACCCTAAAATGTGAGCGCAGATTAAAATCCCACTGCACTGCTTTGTACTGCAGTATACATGTCGAGATTGAGAAGTTTTTTTAATTTCCTGAATATCAGTAGTATGCATTTGTTGCACAAGGCCAGATGCAGTGCTGCAAGAATGCGTCTCCAATTACTTGTTAACGACTTTAGAGCCTCAATAAGCAGAGCTCCAAAGGTGAACCGTTCATCCATCTGTCTGACAGTCCTCAACAGCTAAACCATGCGTAGCTGCCAGATGTGTTGCAAGCTTCTTGTTTTTTTTTCTCACCGTGATGTCATGTTCTCTAAACTCTTTGGTCGCTCGCAGCGTGATGTTTTTGGCCGGAGTTCAGCCTCTTCCTAAAATATAAGAAATTGTTTGGGCGCTGAGATTCTCTGCTTCAGGGGGCAAATCGTGGAGATTTTATAGCTCTGTGCTCGAGTACAGCCCTTGACACTTACAGCAGATATTCCCTGGGCAGGGACCATCCTGAGATTTTGGGAGCTGCGCAAGATTGTGTGGGTGTGATCCTGTGTTTGGGGCGAGACTCTTTGATCTTTACAAATGGGGAGTGGTTGAAAGATTCATTCTTTGTCTCACACACACACACACACACACACACACACACACACACACACACACACACACACACACACACACACACACACACACACACACACACACACACACACACACACACACACACACACCAGCGTCCTTTGTTGCTTTGTGCCAGATGTTCATAGCTGCACCTGAGAGAGAGAGAGAGAGAGAGAGAGAGAATCTCCTGTAACCTCTTGTAGTTTTTACCTTGCAATCTGTCCTGGTCTGTTAGAGATGGGGAAGGTGACCGTGTTTATGTAGAGTTAGATGTATAAATGTAATATAAGGCAAAGTGCATTGCTCTAAATTACATGTGTTCAGTGGTTAGGAGCTCCTCTTGCCAATAGGCAGAGGCATGTGGTAAGGCTTGCGGTCACAGAGCTCCAGTGAAAGTCACAAATTTGATTTTACACCTGGGGCAAAGATATGTGTGAGGTGCTTTATGTGTTTCTCTGAATTGGAACCCAATTAGGTTTTATTAGAGTGTAAAACATGGCAACATATCAGCTAAAGTAACCACATAAGCGAGCTGGCATGGGTATAATACTTATTCATTCGCTGGCGTGCCGTTTCAGTGCATGGGCTAAACAAAGATAGGCTGTTGCTGTCAGTGTTATTGCTTTGAAATGACTGGAGTTTTAACTGGAAGGCGTCTCGTGCCGTCTCATGGGCGTATATTTCTGTTGGTGGAGTGATATAATCTTTGTTTACATCAGTCTCCGGTTTCCCTGTCATTACCTTTAACTCGCTACAATGAGCCAATTGTTCTTGGACACAGAATTGTCTTTTCTCTTTTTTTTCACCCCACAGTTAAAGTTTTGCACAGCTACGTATCTCGCTAGCAGAGGAATTCCCATTAACTTTCAATGGGTGGGTTGGGGGGACCTCAATGTATCAAATAGTGCTTACATCAGGCGCCTTCCCTGCTAACTCACCACTCTGTGGAGGAAACCTAGAGTGCAGAGTCAGGTAGGGCAAAGGGGAAGACGAAAGGCTGACACTGACTAAATAACCACAGAAGTGCTGGAGCACTGACCAAGCCAGGTCGTACCGACGTCAGGGGTTGTGCTGCCGCTGAGTTGTTTTGGTGACTAACTGCTGAGTGTGTGGCGAATAGTAGAGATCAGCTAAATGTCCTGGAAAAAAAAAAAGACGCCAATTTTCCAAGGCACAACTTAAATTGTTTTAAAAAACGGTTTTCTAAAACAACAACAAAATATGCTGATTAAAAGGGACGCAAACCACAAATTATATAACACACTTCACCCTGATATTTTTTTGCCCTTTTAAACGTAGCTTTAATATATGTTCCAATTTCGCAAATGGGCAATAAAGCCCTTTGGCCCTAAGTGTGAACCCGAGTGTGTGTTGTTGCAGTGACACATTGGGGAAGTTGGCGCCCTGCTCCGGCCCGGCCACACGGAGACACTATGAACCTTTACTGTATGTGTGACAGCTTAATGATGCCTCACATTTCCATGACCTCCCCCCACCCTCCAAACATACACACACATACTTACTGTGTTTACCGCCGGGAGATGCCTACAAGTGGCTAGTTGTAGTCTTATGTATGTATATTAACTCTTATTTTCAGCAGGGGTGAGATCACCTCCTCCAAGAAATGAAGGCTGTCCATCAAAAGCAGTCGAATCAGTCATTAAATCTGATGAAAGGTGGAAAGCGGTTGTTTTATGATCCTCATTTACAGTTGTTATATTGTGTTTGAGAGTACTCATAACTCAGCTGTACTTTCAATGGCTTCAGGCATATGATACTGGCCAAAGAAAATGATGCATATCGCGTTTTACGCTTTCTGATATTCTCCTTGCGAGTCCTGAGTTCATACTTATTTTTCATGTCTAAATTAGATACTCATGTGCTTCAGTATGGGACATGAAAGGACATGCCACTCCTGTTTACCTGTCTGGTTTCCTGAGGTCATGCAGGCCACATTACCACCTACATGCCTGACTGATTTCAGCTATGCCTGGACGCTCTTTACCTGCAGTGGCTGGAAATCTTTCCTAACTATGTTCTATTAAGGCTTTTAATCCCTGTGTGACAGAGGACTTGTGTACTTTTCCGAACAAGGCAGAGCGCATGCAATAACATTTTTCCGCACAGATGCAATGCACTTGGGAGGAATATCTCTGGAATGTCAGTGGTGGTTGTTTTTTCCGTTTGCTCCCATCTTTTGTGATGGTAGGAATTACTCACCACCTTTTGACAGATAAGCATCGGATCGATCCGCGAGGAGCAGGAATGCAGAGAGCAGAACAAGCAGGGGGAGCAGAACGTGATGCGGCTGCACGATTTGACCTTTACAGTTTATACTTTGCAGCTCCGCACGTTGCCGTCTCACCCTAACATTTGCACTGGAAGAAACAAGCCCCAGCCACTCAGTCTTCACTCGTCCACAGACAATGTAAAAAGATGTGAGGATACACATAGAGAGATTACAGTTTTTCAGGAAATTCCTTCAGATGATATCCTGTTAGTGTTTGTTTCTCCCAAACATCCATCAGAGATAAGCAACACAGATCTGTAAAAGGCTGTTGCATACAGAAGGAAGGCTTTAACACTGAACAGGATGTTGAATTAAAGCATTCTGTGGCAATTTTGTTGAGGAAGTGGGATCAAACACAACCGGACCCACTTTATTTAGGGTAACGCAAACAAAAAGACACCTGAGGCACACCTTTGTGCCTGTTGAACCCTCCTATTACCAGCTAAGCTCATGCCTTCCACCTGTTCTCAGACTGATGGTTTGCACTGTCCTGCATCAGTCAGCTTCACTATGTGATTGTCCCAGTGCCATATGGTATGATTTAACTGTTCAGCTCATTGAATCTGTTTCGCAGCAGCAGCTTCAGCAACTTGTGTTGCATCTTTGAGCCTTTAATGGTAGATGCTTTCTAGGCATGGAGTATCTCAACGGTTTATGACCAAATACCTGTGTTTATGTTAAATTAAAAAAAAAAGCAATATCTGCCAATAAATCGTGTCAATTAGCATATGTGTGATCGACTTAATTAACATCAGTATGTGCCTTAAACTTCCAGTAATCGTCATGTTTTAGAGTCAAGCACTAGTGAGTCAACGATTCTGAGATTTCTGGCTTTCAAAACTCACTTTCCATTTGCAAACTGTGCCAGAAAACCTGTTGATGTTGCAACTCCTCAGTTGCTGATAAAGACGTTTCCAATTCTTTAATGCTCTTTTAATTACTGGATGTATTTTGACATCAGTGTCTCCATGGTGATAAACAGTTTTTAATCCCTTGATCTTAGAAACCAAGAAAATCAAGAGTAAAAGAACTGCGCTTGAAAGAACTTTGGCGATAACATCCTAAATCATATTCATCTCATTACATGAATGACCACTGCCCTCCTGTGATTTAACGGGCATAGCATTGTGACAGTATTTCATTAGCTTCCAAATGACCAGAGTATCTTTCAGAGATGTGAACAAATGCAGACAGCCCCTCTTTTTGCCTGTGCAGTGTTCTGTACAGTACGTTGTTATTGCTTGTGGTTTTGCTGCTGGCTCCTAACTGCCGTCCCATCAACGATGGCAGAGAGGAGCAAGGGGGGAAGCAGCTTTGCCATGCCTTCTCGCATAAGTGCTTAGTGTTGTTGTTATTATTCTCCCTGAGGTCGGTGCCTGTCCAACGACCAGCTGCTTCCTCCTCTGATGTGCTTACATGTGTTGCTCTTTCCGTTTACCTCATGATGGAAAGGGACACAGGGCTGCTATAAATCACTAATGTGCCCAGCTGGGTGATGTTCCCGTGCGATCACAGGGTTCACCCTTCTCACAGTGTTTCTCCTTCGATTCGTATTAGTACACTTTTTATTTCAAACTTATTCTAAGTTTCATTCCTTCCACGCCACAAGTCTGCTTTTTAAAGGCCGTAAAAGGCCAGAACGTGTCTACTGACATCATGTCAGGTGGGCAGAGTGATTGATCGTCTTCACATTGAATAGCAGGAGAGTTGCTCAGCACTTCTTTTTTTGAGACATTTTCAGAGTAACAGGAAGGATTATTATCAGCCAGGAATGTAGCTGGCACACTGGACGGATTCTCAAGAATGTCAAGACTCTGCCCGACCTTTAGACGAGTGTGGAACAAACTCACAAACCAGTTAGTAAGTGTCAGCATGACTAAAACTCCTGTTCCTCCTGGACAATGAGAGCGATGAGAGGGGGAATCTTGGGAGTGGTGCGGATAGCAAGAGCATGGAAATATTTCTTGCCCTAACATAGAGGAAATACACAAAATATAAGGTTTGAGGTGGGGGTGCACCAATTTTGAAATTCTGGGCAGATATCAGATGTTTAAAAGAATAATTTGGCCAATGCCAATAAATAGGTTTTACTGTTGTTTTTTTGTTTTGTTTTTGTTGTCATATAAATAACTGCTCTAAAACCGTTTTAACCTCTCAACACAACATTTACCCAGCGCAAAACAGATGCAACATGGCATGAACATTGGACACTGAAATCGGTGAATATCATCCTTCTTGCCGAATTTCCAATTGCAGTCAACAAGGCAAATATCATCCGATACCAATGTTGGGATGATAAATCAGTGAATCCCCAGTTTAAGTGTCTTGGATTCTTTGATTTCTTATCTGCTTTGTGTTTGTACTTGCTTTGAAAGGGAAACACTACCACTCACATTTGTATTGAGGTTGTGTTCAAGCCAGTACATTTCATACCGCCTTGCCGAGAGAATTATATACAAAGGAAACAACATTCACTGCAGCGTTTGCCAAGAGGGATGATATTAAGGTGTTTAGGGTTAAACAAAACCAAAACGCTCAGGGTCTGGTGTGCGACATGATAATAAATTTGACGTTGTGAAATTTTATGGGCTATTAGCATCGCACATCTTGCCCCCTGCTTTCCAAAAGATTGAATTATCTAATAATCAGAGGGAAACAGAGATGCTTTCCAACAGCAGGATGGCTCCAACTGTTCTTTGGAACAGCTCCTGCTTTCCATTGCAGTGGTTCAGTGAAAACAAGACTAAATGCTCTCAAGTGATAATTACAACAAGCCCTATCATGTCAGTTTAAATCTGGAGCAAATAACACATTGTTCTGAATTCTGGCCAAACAATTTTTAGTCACCGTTTTGGACACATATGCTGTTTCTTTCTCGCCCGGCATATGCACGCACTAACACACCAAACATCTCTTCATAGTGTATCACCCCATTCTGTAAAACATTGTAAAAACGCCGTTTAATGTTCGAGCACCTCAAACAGGACCTCTGATGCACACACACCCACTCGTCCATTACACACACACACTCACATTCTTTGAGCTGCCGCCATCCCTGTTACTCCCCCAACTCCCACGAGGCATTTAGAATTAATCTCCCTGAAAAGCAAGGAGTTTTTAACTCTGACATCACATATGCACACACAGCCGTAAATCTAACTTCAAATCTTTAAAAGCCCTTTTTTGTTTAAAAAAAAAAAGCCTCCACCCTTTCTCCTCATTCTTTTCGTCCACATCTTCCACTCTCCTGCTGGACAGCCTTATCTTTCCCTGCTTGTGATGTTACAGCAAACTCGCTCTTAGAGGAAACTTGTAAGCTGTGTTAAATAAATTCTGAAAAAAAAAAAGGTCTGACCTCAGAGAACAGAGTCACTTTTCCCCACACGCAACACATCATCACATTTGATGGTAAAATCTGTTTTCCTGTGTAAACTATACGGACTGTACTGCATGTGGTAAGCTGTGGAGACTTTATGGGACCTGAGAGGCAGCCAGTGTGAGATGCCCCCCCCCCCCACACACACACACACACACACACTTGTACGCATGCACACGCGAACTTCTGTGGAACTTTGTATTGGCAGCGCCTTAAAGGTTTAGTGACAAAGTAGCAGTTACCACAAGATATTCCCGTGAATGAACCTTTGGGCTGCACTCAGCACATATGCTTTTATTTAGAGCTCTCCAAGCTTTCTTCTTAAAGGGAGTGAGGATGACTCTGGCTTTCCGTACACAGAACTTCTTAGGAAGCATCGCTGCATTCTTCACGTTTAAATAATTTACAGTTAGCCTTGTGCAGTTACTTTAAACCAACAGTTGGTTTCTACACCTTATGTTGGAGAGTGTCGAAACATGAATCAGATGCCTGCCCTTCACCAATGACACCTTGTCTGATGGATTCACATAGTCTCCCAGGTACACAGTGGCATAAATGTTGTCAGACTCATGCCTGTTAATTCATGCCAAGATCATTCCAAGTACACCTGATGTAATTCTGGTCACCAACAATGGCCTAAAACTTGAGCAAGTGCTGCATTGAGAAGCTGCTCTTAACCCAAGTCTTGAAGCCATAAGCCGACCAGCTCTAGCTCAGATTTTGCCCTGAATTCAGCCTGAACAAAGTTGAGTGTGCCTAATGCAATTGGTCAAAAACTACTGGTTATCTGATATGGTGCTAATCATGTTGGGGAAAATTACACCAATGAACTGCTCACTGTTCATTCAGTCACAGCCGTATGGAAATAACACCAAACTGAAAAGCGAACAAAGAAAAAGACAATCTTAGAATAAGGCTACCTTTTGAGAAACCCTTTGACTGGCTAATTGTTGTTTAGCCACAATATTGGCCATAAAATCTCTTGATGAATCTTAGGATAAACTAACTAAGAATCAGAATCAGAATTCATTGCCAAGTAGGTTTTCACACGCAAGGAATTTGCTTCCCTGTTTTTGGTGCATAATATAAACAAAGTAAGAGAAAATGAAATTAAAAGAAAAAGAAGAGAAATTACAATAAAAATATATGAATTTGAAATACTACAACAAGTATGTACAACACCTCTGGATAAAAGTGAAAGAGCACTGCAGTTTTTAGAAATTGTTCTGTGCTGAAATGTGCAAAAGTTCAAAGTATGAAGTATTCCCTAAAATTATACATTTTGCCAGGTGCTTTTGTTTATGTCCAATATACCTGCAAAAATAATGACATTCCAATCAACTGGTGATTAATTAGCAAATGTTTGCACGCTAACACACTAAACTAAACTGGTAAACAGTAGCTAAACATCAGCTTGCTAGCATTGCCATTCTTTGCATGCCGTCTGACATAGCATTAAGCTTGGGTTTGCTGTGTCTACCATGGTGCCTACAGCCTCATAGAGCAGCTGCAGTGGCTGTATCAGTGCGTTGACCTCACCAAATATCACCGAATTTAGCTTTCTGTCACTAAAACCATAACATTTCACTGGTATCACAGTTTGCTTGTCTCCTGGCACTATGACAGCATAAACACACAGGAATTAGTTTATCAGGGATCACAAGTCTCAGACTTGACTTGTGTTGTCTGAATGTATTGCCAGAAGGCAGGGCATTTCCAGTCTCAATGAATCACCAAATACCTCCAGTAAGTAGGCGTAGTTGTGATTCAAAGGCACTTGATCCCGGTTTCAACTATTTGTTGACATTCATTAACATTTTTCTGTGTAAACAGGATTTTACTTCTCTTTTTTTTTCTCCGGCAATCACATAGGCTTCATTTTTATTAATTAAAGGGTAAGCTAGTGGTTTACTTTGCATAGCTCACGGCTCAAGGCTAGCACAGTGCAATCTGTATTGTTTTCTCCCATCAATGTTCTGCATCTTCAAGCTAGGTGTTGTTTTTGGGAAGTTGTTTTAATGACTGTGTTACCCAGATAGATGCAACCTGATTAAACCTACACAAATCTCTCAACAAAACGGTTGAGTGTGGATTTACTTGCATATTGGTGGCTATCCACACCGCATGGGATATCTATCAACTACATCTAGACTAGGTAGATCTCTTGACCCAAGAGGATGAATCTAGATGCTGCAGGACTACCAGAGCTTTTAAACAGCCATGTCATGAAGCCTTCGGGCTGCTGGCAGCATCCCATCGTGCGATACTGCTGGAATCCAAGCACTCGGATTCTCACTCACATTTGGTGCTGGTTGCGGATGCACTTTCCCAGACGCCTTTTCCAAGCCACATTACAGCAAAACAACGCTGCTTTTATCTTTGTCCTCCTCTAAGCGGGTCAATGAGCAACAATCCCCGTCTGTGCATTCCTCCCTGAATGCAATTCGCACCTGTTGTCTCTAAAGTGCACCTTTTAGATCAGCCCTGCTTTTGTCCCTAATGTACTGAGTTCGTCTTATCACTGTGCTCCATAGAGTTGAGCACATTAGACCTCTTGCCTATCCTCCCTTTAAGGAGGGATGACAAATTACCTTCTGTCCGCCTTTGTGTTTTCATGGGGTTCTATTGCAGCAAATCAAGCCAAATCCTCACCAACACCAGTCCCACTGGATGGTGGAGGCTGTGGGACTAGTCCATTTGAGATACTCAGGGAAAGGAATGATCCTCTCCAGCTGAGCTCACATTATATGAAAACATGTCCAGGGGAATAGTAGTTTGCGATATGTCGATAAACAGCAGCAAGTAGGGCTTTCTTGAACTCATTTAAATGGTTTGATTGATACATTTGACATGTTTGTCTCTGGTGCATTGATTGAGGGATAATACAATCATGTCTTTAAAGGCAGCACAGAGTTCACCTGTAGGTTTCCCCCACGCAGTATTGTAAGGCTCTGCATGTGCCAAATCACAATGCAGTAATAGTACCCCCGCTTCCTTTCCTGTGTGCGTGTGGTATTGAGGATAACTGTCTGTCATGCTCTTAAACTGATGCCCACTGGCTGTCTGCATATGATGGGTTGTGTCAGACCACCCAAGAGGACTGCTGGTGGGCTCACAGGGATGAGAGTTTCAGTACGGGTGTATCTGTAGTGTGTGTGTGTATGTGGGGGGGGGGGGGGGGGGGGGGGTAGTAGAAGTTCAGAAAGAACAGGGGTGAGGGGCGTTCTAGTGAGCCTTTTTTTTTTAAAGAGGCTCTGACTCCAAACAAACCAGAATTGAGAATGTGTTTGCAGGATCATGATAAAAAGCAGAATCTTTACACTGCTGTGGTGTATTTTAGCCATAACACGAAAAAAACGTAAAAACCACCAACATTGACAGGAAACATCTTTGGGAGACATTTTATTTTTAGATGTACTTTGAATTTCTCGTTTGGCTCATGTCCCATCTGCTTACATGGAGGGGGCGGGACTTTTGACCTATACTGCAGCCAGCCACCAGGGGCGTTCCAGATGCTTTGGCTTCACTTTTGGGGAGCCAGGCAATCTTATCAGTTCTGCTGACTCTTTCTTTGTTAAACACCCACGCACACACACACACACACACACACACACACACACACACACACACACACACACACACACACACACACACACACACACATACACACACACACACACACACACACACACACACACACCTACCTTCAAGAGCTGTCCTGTTAGCAGAAGATATGATCTGTGTTTTCCCCTTCACCCGGAGCTGCTGCTGAATAAAAGCACTCTTTATTAATCTCTTGCTCTGAACACGTGTGTTTATGCCCATGTGTGTGATGTGATGGTGTCAGTGATCATAGATTTTTACTGTCTATGCAAAGCACTTCACACATCACAGATCACAGAGTACATATAGTCCAGACATGTTTTTTTTTTTTTTGCTTTGTCTGCCACATGTTCCTGCCCACAGTAAGGCATTAACTTAGTGTAGCTTCCTCTCAGTATCCATGCATGTGTGTGTTTATTGCAGACATAGACGAATGCGCGACAGGTAGACACACTTGTGGTGCTGAACAGACGTGCTATAACACCAGAGGCTCCTACACCTGCCAGTGTCCTCCAGGCCACCAGAAGAACGGAGATCACTGTGTAGGTGAGTTGACGTTGACGCTAAACACACGCTCCTCCTCTCGCTTTATCACATGATAACTGTTGTCAAGCTTTTGAAAAGGTTGTTGTGTCGTATATTATCAACTGATTTAAAGAATGTCTTTTTTTGCAAATTTTATCCTAAGGCTCATATTTTCATGACTCTCCTGTACATGTGCATTTCAGACAGAGACGAGTGCGCCCTGACCCACTACTGCATGCACCGATGTGTGAACACACAGGGGTCATACTATTGTGAGTGCAACGCAGGTCACAAGTTGGCAGCAACAACCACAGCTGTATTGGTAAGTCCCTGAAAAGCCTTGTGTACTTGTGTGTTAGTGAACGACATTGAATTGTACGAATACAGTATTTTGCTTCAATGCTTTTTTGTTCAGTTACTGCTTGTCAGACATTTAGTGTTGGTGTTGCCATGCTGACTTTTAAAGGGGATATATAATGCCTCATTTTCAGGTTCATATTTATATATTTGTTTGTACTAAAACATGTTCACATGCTTTAATGTAAAAAGAAACACATTCTTTTTTTCATACTGTCTGTCTGAATATACTTTTGTATTCACCTCTGTCTGAAACATTCTGTTTTAGGGCCTGTGTCTTTAAGCCCCCCTCCTGAAAAAGCCCAGTCTGCCCCTGATTGGTCTTACACATCGGCGCCTCTTTGCCTCTCTGTACTGACATTGCAGCTGGGAATGACTGTAGTGGCACTTTCTTCCTATATACTGTATAGTATAGTTGTGTATGAAGTCTTCAAGACTTGTTTAAAGGCTCCATTTGTGTTTGATCTAATCTACACACCTGTTTCACTAGTTTTCATTCACTACTTTGTACCCCTGTATTTCTGGTGCACTTGCTACTCAACTACGCACCTGAAGCTGAGCCAGCACCAACCCAACTTTAACCACTGATAATAGCCTAATAAAACTATCTAATTACTGCTTTAGTGTACATAGAAGTGGAACAAAACCACAAACCAGGGAAAAACAAAAGTATAATAAAACATCGTAAAGAAAAGAACAAATGCAATAAAAAAATGCATTTGCATGAACTAATAAACCAGAGTTTCTGAGTTTCTCTTATTCCTTAGTTTTCTCAGGATGCGGATATTTCAAGGAATAGCTTTATAAAAGCAGATGCTCGAGCTGTTGTTTGTTATGCCTCGAAGCTCAGAGCTATCATGAGATTGACCATGCAACCTGAACCCGCACAGCAAACCTCCTGCTGAAGTCAAGGAAGTTACTGAAAAATGTTTTGTTGTGATAGAGAAATGTTTATCTCTGGAACACATTTAGATCCATAAGAACCCGTGACTGGCTCCCAGCTATGCTAAAGCATGTGTTTGTGTTTCTAGTTGGTTCTTTCTAATAGGTTTATTACAAACTTGGCTCTTACTTACATATCGTTGGCCATCATTTCTATTCATTATTATAACACTGAACTAATTGCTGACACCTTAGTCGTTACCATGGTGAGTACAGTGCCATTTCTACAAGAGTGATGGCCAAAACCACAATAACGAGTTTCAAGTTTATCTGTCTAATGTCTATGTATGTAAAACATCTGCTTGTCTTCCAGATGTGAATGAATGCGATGTGGAAAATCCCTGTCAGCACCACTGCTACAACCTGATTGGCTCCTTCCTTTGTCAGTGTGAACAGGGCTATGAGCTGGCACAAGACACAGTCTCCTGCCAAGGTGGAAACATACATACACAGATATACATCTGCAGATAAATGCATGTTTGTTGACACCCAAATCCAAGTTACACTGCTTCCTTATCAATGGTAACTATGTTTGTGTGTGCATATGTTCTGTACAGACATTGATGAATGCAGCTTCTCCAGCTACATGTGTCAGTACCAGTGTATTAACAGCCCAGGAAGTTACTCCTGCGAGTGTCCAGAGGGATATCAGCTCAGGGAAACAGGATGTGTCAAGGTACTGCAGTCCTCCTCGTTCATCTCCCTTTTCTTTTCATCAATCTGTTTTTTAATTATCCCTTCTTAGTTTATTTATCTAACCCTTCTCTCTGTTTTCATTCACAACAAAGTCCCCCTTCTCTCCCTTCTTTCCTTCTCTTCCTCAACTCTTTGAAGATAACTCTTAAGAGGAGATAGATCATTCCTGCTATCATCCAATACTTTAACTCACAACCAGTACTGTCATGGAAAGAATGCAGAGGGTAGGCAACACAAACACAGCAACTTTGTGTTGCCCCGCAAAGCCACCTCTGTGAATTTATGTGCATGATGTTGGTTTCTTGAAGTGGATTTATTTGAAGCTCCGGCACACGCTCAAAGGGAGAGCTGTTATTTTTTCCTCTCCCCCTCGGTCAGGTGTAGGCTTTATAGGGGGAGCCATGAATCCGGCCAGTTGTGTCAGAGGGACCTTAAGGTGATGGAATCCAGGTTGCTGTGCCAGAAATAGCCCTGTGGTTTTGGGGCATGTTTGATGTTTGGGTTATTTTCATGGTGCTGCAGGGAGAGAGCTGCAGTTAGGCCTGTGTGGGGGGTTACATCGGTGGGCTTCCCTCGACTACAGATCTGCAGGCTTCCCTCTTGTGTTTCGTTTCACCCCCACAGCTGCTGGAGATGCAGCTCCAACACTAAAACACTGTTCCTAAAACTTGACTGTGATTTCACAGCTCTGTTTCATGACACGTGGAGAGTTTGTGTGTGTTTTGGAAGTGGGGGACTCTAGCATTGTCATCCAGCTATTTTTCACTGCTAACAACTCTCTCTCTCTCTCTCTCTCTCTCTCTCTCTCTCTCTCTCTCTCTCTCCCCCCCCCCCCCACCCCCCCCCCCCCCTCTCTCTCTCTCTCTCTTTCTCTCTCTCTTTCTTTGTCTCTTTGCCAATCACAAGACATAAATGAGTGTGAGACGGGGACCCATAACTGCCAAGACGATGAAATGTGTTGGAACTATTACGGAGGCTTCCGCTGCTACCCCAGAAACCCCTGCGAGGCGCCTTATGCCAAAACCTCTGAAAAGTCAGTAAACACAATCCAGATCTTTCGTTTCACTATCAGTGCGGCCAGTATCACAGAGATTGTCTTAATATTTTGTGTGTTTGCAGTCGCTGTATCTGCCGGTCTCAGGCCGAGTGCCAGGGTCTCCCACCGTCAATCGTCTACAAATATATGAGCATCCAGTCGGAACGGACTGTGCCAGCGGACATCTTCCAGATTCAAGCCACCACATGTATGCCAACACACACAACACCTTCAGGATCAAAGCAGGGAATGAGGCAGGGAATTTTTCCTGCGGGTAAGTTCACAGGAATGTTTGTTGTTGTTTCATGAAAACCTGGGAAAGGGTGTAACAGCTGATAAAAAATAGTAACAGTGTCACGATGCTTTCCAAATCTGCAGTTTCAAACTAAATCCATTAAATTACTCACATATTCACATTATTATTGTTATCTTCCTGACTCCACCTGTTACGTTTACCCAAACTGATATTTCATCAACATGTGGCCTATAACACAGTAGTTAGCTATGCTTGATCAAGATATCATTTGGTACTCTAAGCAAACAAGACTAAAAATCTACAGCCACACCTTTAATTATGCATATCTCTAAGCCTTAATATACACAGAAATTAGCTATCCGGCTGTTAAGTTGTGACGTAACGCCCTTTCAAAATACAATTCCCGGGCCCAAGCTGGTCCAAGCCTCGTATTTCTTAAATGCCACAGTGGTGTGTTCCAGTGCAATGTTTGAACAGATCTGATTAAAAAACAATGTAACTGTCATTTTACCAGCTATCAATGAAAAGGTTTCTCACTGAAGAAAGCAGTGATCGTACCGTATTTTTCGGATTAAAAATCGCTCCCGAGTATAAGTCTCACCAGCCGTAAATGCATAATAAAGAAGGAAAAAAACATCTATAAGTCGTACTAGAGTATAAGTCGCATTTTTTGGGGAAATTTATTTGATAAAATCCAACACCAAGAATAGACATTTCGTCTTGAAAGGCAATTAAAATAAAAATAGAATAGAGAACAACAGGCTGAATAAGTGTACGTTATATGACGCATAAACAACGAACTGAGAACGTGCCTGGTATGTTAACGTAACATATTATGGTAAGAGTCATTCAAATAACTATAACATATAGAACATGCTCTACCTTTACCAAACAATCTGTCACTCCTAATCACTAAATTCACTGAACTCTTCTTTCTCGGTGTCACTTCTGAACAACTCCGCCAACTCTAAGTAGCAGGTAGCATCTTTTTTTTCACAATGCACTTCTGCCATGTCCCGCCCCCGCCGAATTTTGATTGGTTGACGTGTGTGTTTGACGATTGCTGATATACGATATATAGTCTCTTATGTGACTGACATAAATAATAGCCCGGACTATTATTTGATATTTTACGGTAATGTGTTAATAATTTCACACATAAGTCGCTCCAGAGTATAAGTCGCACCCCCGGCCAAACTATGAAAAAAACTGCGACTTATAATCTGAAAAATACGGTAATTGTTCACAGGTTTGTGTTGTCTGTTTTGTTCGACAGAGTGTTTCAACCGGGAAATCGTATTTCGAAGGGGTGTTACGTTAGACTTAAATGCTTGATAGAGACCAAAACCATTTTGTTTTTGTACCAGGCTGTAAAAGCGTTTATTTCTGCTGTAAAGTTGGGCATTTGAACATGGGCTCTTTGGGGATTGACTCGCTTTTAGAGCCAGCTTCAAGTGGCCAATTGAGGAACTGCAGCTTTTGCGCACTTCCTCGTTGGCTAAATTTTTCTGTCCTGACATACTGATGTTAAGCAGGTATAATGTTTACCATGTTTATCATCTTTGTTTAGCTTGTTTGCATGATAACACTTGCTAATTAGCAGTAAACACAAAGTACAGCTGAGGCTGGTGGGAATGCTGTTAGTATCCAACCTATGTTGAGCTGTATCATTAAAGTCCCAGTCGGCAACATTTGTTTGATCATATTCACTTAAATGGACACTCTGCTCCGATAGAACAACGTACATCATCCGTTTTTTTTAAAAATGCGGCTCAACGTGCATCTAGAGCTTGTTGTTTGTTTTGCAAAAATCCATCGCTCTCGTATCATACTGTCCATTCAGTTCGTGCACACGCCACAGATCCCCCCTCCCCCCTCGCGCATGTTACAATATCACAGGCACACGCCTCAAGCTAGGCATACGCTTAAAGACATTAGCAGTTGCTATCTATGAGTAAGTTTATCGGGGAGAGAAGACACAGGCACGTTCACAGGAATCTGGTGCACGGGCACTTACGAGCACTCGATGGGAGGGCGGTGAGTAGCTTGTAGTGGGGGAGGGGCATGAGATATGTAAACATTCAAAGTTTTAGTCAACTTCATCTGCCAGACTTGCCGACTGCAGCTTTAAAGATAAATCTGTATTCAGGTGCTTACATAATGACTGATCATATATTCTTGCAGCGTTCCAGCAATGTGAGTGCCATGCTGGTGCTAACCAAGCCTCTGTCAGGCCCCAGGGAGTACATTGTGGACCTGGAGATGGTCACTCACCATCTGACCATGAACTACCGCTCCAACTCACTGCTGCGGCTCACCATCATAGTCGGGCCCTACGCCTTCTGAGCACCGCAATCCCCAGCAGCCAACATAAGTCTGGTCCAGCAAACATAACACAGCAGATGCCTGTATTCGCATAACATACTGTACATTTTCATACAATACAACATATAACATAGACTGTTCCAGACTCATTCAGCAGCTCAGCTGTTCCAGTAGGCTTTCTCATGACAGACCAGTCCATGCTGTAATGTGACCACTGGGCATCTTTTTCTATCAAAGTCAAAGGAAGCATTTTGATGAAGGGGAATCAAGCACTGTGTTTCAACAACAGCACTTAACAATAAAATATTTTTAATCTTTAAAGTTGAAACATTTGTGCCTAAGGTGGACTTAAGAAAGATAAGAAAGATGCTGGATGTAAGCATTTTCAATTTTGCTGCTTCTATATTAAAAACAATTGGGAATAGAGCACTCGGGAAAAGAGGCCTAGTGGACACACATCCTCACTGTTTTGATGCAGCTGTACCTACAATTATCACTATGTTTCAAACCAGAACTGCTTACAATAACCTGTGCGTGCATCAGTGAACCGACCTGTTGTAAGAAAGAGAACAATCCTATTTCCTATATAAATGTACATGATAATAACCAATATGAGCAGCTTTTGATACAAAAGTAACTGACGGACTTTGTAAACCACAGCTTCTGTTGATAAATGTTGTAGGGGTTAGTGCTGCTGCTGCGCTCCGCTGTTTGTGCAAGTGTCTGTATAGTTTTACTCATGAGTAATAATTTCCAGAGAGGTCCAGAACAGTTCAGAAGTGTAAAGGGAGGGAAGTCGCCTGTTTGTTGAGAGAGTACCAAACTTTGCATGACAACAGGCTTGATGCTCGTAGACTTCACTCACATAAGTAAAGTAAAGTTGTGTACATACCAAGGTAACAAATCTGTGTATGTGTGTGTGTGTGTGTGTGTGTGCGTGTGTGTGTGTGTGTGCGTGTGTGTGTGTGTGTGTGTTTGTGTGCGCGTGTGTGTGTGTGTGGCTGGCTTTGTTTATACATGCAAGCAAGTGAAAGTGTGAAACAGAGGGAAAAAAAGGGAAAGAGTGAGAAAGAGCTTGTTCTCTGCCCCCCAGCTTTGATGACTGTGGTCGAGCTGTTTACCATCCTCGCAACCCGGCGGTCACAGAGGCAATAACAGAGATTTTCTTTTTTTTCTTTTGAACTCGAGAACACGCACAGGAAATGACGGCTTTCGTAACACACCTCAGCCAATCGACCGTTCACTGGTGCCATGGCGATTCTCCAGAGGAACAGCTCGCCTTTCTAATGTCGGTCCCAGTCAAGATGTCACACTGGCACCAAGTTGGCTTGCGTGATAAACATAATTACAGTGCTTTGCCCCCGTACCTGGTTCACGTGTGACACAGGGGATTATTAAAGTATTAATACAATGCCACAACACTTTAGAGAGAAGTCTTTCACTACCTGCTTTGCCTTTTGTGACTCTGCGTGTCTGCTCTGGCTTTTTGCTGAAACACTGTACAATGTAGACACACAGCACTGAAAACCACACTGATAACCAGCATGTTGTCACCACTTCAAGTATCGAAAGTTATCCCTCTTATATGTGGTTTCAGCAGCGATAGTGCCTTAGAGGTATAAACACAAAATAATGTAACACTAATCGTATCATTCATGCTGTCAAGACTTCCTTCATTGAAATGCCTGAATGTTTTTATCTTCTATTTAAAATATATTTTGTCGTATGTATCTTATATTGATTGTACTCTGAAGAGCAAAAATTATATTGTTGAATAAAATATGATGGATAAATGGGGCTAGCTTGCTCTGTTTTTTATATAAAATACATCCAACCACTTGTGTGAAAGAGAGAAACAACAAATGTGAGAAAACAGCGCTGCTCTGCAGTGTGTCTGCAACAAAGTGAACAAGATATGTACATGTACAGTATAATGGAAAATGCAGAGGTTGTGTGAAATGCTCCGCTGCTCCTTCATTACTTTTGGGAAAACGTGAGGATGATTTCATCTGAATATAACAATGATAAATGCAGTGAACATGATGCTGTAGCCATCGTATCCATCTTATTTAAAGAGAACCAGAGGGAGTGATGTAGTATGTGGAGTCAATCTGTGCTGGGGGACATGAAGCCTGCACACACGCATATACACACACACAACATATTTAGATGTGAAATTGGTTGGGAGGGGTTTTATGGTAAGTTGTTACTCAATCATTCTGGTGTCGGGAGCTTTAGTCAGAGCAGCGTTGGGATGTGTAAGATGATACACGATGTGTCATTGTTCCCCTAACCCCATCTTCAGCTCGCTGCTCATTGGAGCTCTGTGTTTTTGCTGTCCGTGCATGATTCAACCCCCAGGAGAAAACATTGCTCACCCTATTTCACTGTGACTCAACCATTTGCTGAACTCCGCGAGAGGAGCAACATTTTCAGGTTCTTATTAATATTCCACTCATGGTAACGGTGAAGATAATTAACTTAATCTCCCTGCATATAGCTCGGCATTTCATTAATCACTGCTAGATTTGTGAAATAGATCAAAGCCAAAGCCACTGGATGAAGATCACAGAGAAGAAAAAAAAAAAATCATGAAAGTTCAGTAAGTTCAATGTTTGTCTCTGTCCTCTCCTCACTATAGTAGGCCTCCATTTCTTACTGTTTTTATGCTCAGAACATGTTCAGGATTAGATCTTAGAGAGCGGTTCGTATCAAACAGATATTTTTCCGGTTACTGTATTTACTCCTGTAAGAGAATGCAGTGCAGGCTGCTCAGCCTTAATATACACACTTGCAGTAGGTCTGTGTAATAGCAAGATGGAATCCCTTTAGTTTATTTTGTGATGCCCACCAGAAAAGTAAAAACACACCCAAATGATTAAGGCACACTAGCGGCTTTGTGCAGGTCGTACTCAGAAACAGTGGTGCTTTTAGCTAAATGCTAACATCATGCTTACATGCAGTGACAATGTTAACATATTAATGTTTATTGGGTATGCTATAAAGGCATGCTCACCATATTAGTTTAGCATGTCAGCATGCCTGCATTTAGAGAAATTTTACTCAAAACCACAAATGTCAACCTCATTGTGGCCCTATAGGAAAAGTCACCTAATACAATAACAATCCCTCCAGATACTTCACAGGTTTAGTGAAAACTTTGACCTGTTGGTGATTTCTCAGGAAAATTCAGGGGATCAAACAAGTCGGTACGATTCATCCTCTCGGGACCATGACTGGTATCTGTACAAAATCGCATCTTGAGTTCTTAGTTGCATCTTAGTTGCTGAGATATCAGTCAGTCACATTGCCATCCCCGCAGCTATGCAACTACTCCTGTGTGACTAAAACACACAATAATGAATAAATAAAACGTAAAACCCACAGGCGCAAAAAGTCTTTACGGTGCACCAGAACTACATTAATTTAGACATCGACAGGCCGAAGACTTATACAGGTGTAACCCCAGGGTCTACATCACAAAAATGTTGTTGAAACTCAAGTGATTAATCACTCCTCACTAGGAAATCATTCACAATCACTTCATAGTGTGCAGTTGCTCTATGTTCTCCTGTCTTGCCCTCTTTTAGAGTGGGTGTCAGAGAGAGAGGTAAGAGGTGTTTTAATGGCGAGAGAGTGCATGAAGAGGTGAGAAATGACTAGTTTATTGGATGACATTTGAGATCGGAAAGATATAATGGGATGAGGTCACTTGTTAACACTGGCAAAAAGTGCCACATGAGGGTGGCATAACTACACAACGGCCTTCACACAGAGACACGCTCACACACACACATGCACGCAGCTAAATAACTCGCTCTCAAGGTAACAAGAATACACACACGTCAAACAAATTAGCAAAACCAGCCGTCCATGTGTTTGTGTATGTAAATTGTGAACTCTGCTGGTATGGTATGCTGCCCGGTGCCACTGCATGTGGTTGTTGAACACGTGCCAGGTCATAAACACTCCCTGCCTGGTGCCCAACCACAGATGTCATTTCGATCAGCCCTCACTCAGGCTGAAAAAATAAATCCTGGAGGTCCATACCTGTGTGATTACATTCTCTAATTATAGTATGGAGCAGTAACTCTGAGATGACTAAACGCGACGGGCCCTCAGGGTGTTGTGAATGTAATTATATCCCGACAATTAATAGGCCCGTTCCTCAGAGAAGAGTTTGTTACATGATGACGTACCTGACTGTTTTTAGCTCGCCGGGGAAGCCTTTGAATTATGACATAATTACAAGGGAAAACATGATATACAAGGATGATAATTATCCCCATGTACAGTAAGTGGCATTGCCTTTTATGATATAAGTTCATATCAAGGGAAAAGTTTATATTGCTCCTCTGGGGGCCTGCTATACAGTTTAGTGTTTATCATCAGCTGCTTAAGAGGAAATACCTGGGAACCGGAATGTATCATGTAAGACAGCAGCTAGTTCTATGCTGCAAGTAGACTAATTAACACACATTAAAGGTCCCACTTACGCTCATTTTCAGGTTCACACTTCTATTCTTCTGGGTTTCTACAGAAACATGTTAACATGTTACATTTTAATGTTTAAAAAACATAATTTTTCTCATACTGTCTGTCTGAATATACCTGTATTCACCCTCCTTAAAAAAAAGCCTAGTCTGCTGTGATTGGTCAGCGTTTTCAGGTCATCTGCATTGACGCTCTCGTCACTGCAGCCGGGAAACTACTGTAACGCCACTCTAGTGACACTTTCTAGCTTTATAGTTTTACTATATGGTTCTGGCTGCTCGTTTATAGACAGTTACTGAATACTGTCAGTGTGCATTTCTCTGTGCATTGATTTTTTTGATACTTTCACAGTATTTATATATCACTTAGTCCGGCATTACAACAAAAAATAAAATACACCGAAATCTCACTTTTTACAATATGGGATCTTAAAGACTAGAAAGTTTAACTGACAGATTCTGGGTCGATGGTGTGTGAGTCTGCCAGCTCAGCTCTGATTAGACCAAAGTCAAAATGAAGCAGGAAATAGTTCAAAGGAGATAATCCTTAGAGGAAGGCCACACTGTAACAAATTGCTGTAAGAAAACAGCCAAATTGCGACAGTAACATACTGTTTCCCATTAAAAAGGTATTATACTGTTGAAAACAATGCATTCTGGGCAATATTGGTAGGTAGCTTGCCGTTTCCCATAAAATACTGTAATAAACCGTAAATAGCATTGCATTCTGGGAGTGATGTTAGAATCAACAGCAGAGAGGCCGTGCAAATACGGAACACTACTGTATTTCTAGAGGAGACATGCTACAACACATGGGAACAGTTGGAGTCATCAAGCCAACTCTGGTCTTTCCTTTCTTGGAACATCTATTTTAATCCTGCATTTCATGAGCAAATCACAGGGTAAGTTAGCCTATATTTTATTTGTTTGATGATGTTTGCTTGCTATCATACTATGATTTTATTTTAGTTAAACTGTGATTAATCAGTATATGGTCATCTTAACTTGTCATGCGGTAACTGGACAGGTACAGCAGGAACATTTAGCATGCTATCTTATAGTTATTTTTGTCAGGCAGGCAGATATCTACATTATTCATTATTCTTATTTGTTCAGTGAGACCAATGAGAAGCTGTATACAACCTGTTTGATTTCATGTGCTGATGTTAGCCTACAGAGGGAGTTAGCCAACCTTAACGACATAGTGAGGCTGCTTGAACTACTTAGCTCTTTCTTTTAATGTTCGCAGTGCATATTGCATTGCCAAGAATCACACTCAAACATGAGCTTAACCTTTTTTTGGTGTGTGTGTATTGGCATTTTTTTCTTATCACTGTTGGATTTACTGTCAGAGTCTACCAGACTACCAGAGATGTGCTCATCCTTCTTTCAGACATAAGTGTCTCTTCTTTCTTAATTTTTTATTGATTTATTGAATATGAATAAAAATAATAATATAAATAAAACTAGTCATACAAATTATTTCAATTTAAAAGTATCCTTTCTCAGACTCCTGGACACTGTACATATAAAAAAGTTAAATTACAAAGATAAAAAGGTCAGTAAAAATAAGACCAGAAGTTGAAAAAAGAGTGAAAAAACTCCATTACAGTAGTTCTTACGAAACTGTTCTCACTACTAATAAATTGTATGTGCCCTACAGTTGTCTGCCACAGTTGATGACGTCGAGAAGACCCTCACCTTACCGGCAACTCCTCGTCTAATCCTCCTCTGTATGTATTCAGTAAATGGACATACTGTCTATTTCATATCAGATGAGCTTTAAGTTGATAAGTGAGTTCTCTGTATTGCAACAAAGCATGAATGTTCTTCCAAGTAGTACTGGTATTTCTCTTATTTCACGTTTCAGGTGGAACAGAGCCTATGAATATTGGACGCTGGATGATCAGCCTTGAAGGTCATGCCCTGTGTCAGGGCATCCAGCCCACCTTTGTGACAGCTCTGTTTTCCCTGTGATATATATTCAACCTGCAGTACCAAGATGAGTCTTGAGTTCATTCAAAGGTAAGGCTTGTGTTACCTAACAGTCCTTTTTCAAAGCAGTCATTCTGACATGAAATTGTGAGTGAGCACTCTTTTCGGGTTGTCTTTGGTCAAAGGTATTTTGATTTGATTTTGTCCATATCACTCAGTCCTCTTTATATAGTAGCAGACATTATTGCTATCCCTCTAATCTCAGACTGCTGTGTTTTTTAGGCGCTTCATTGGGATCAACCCAGAGAGAGAGTCCAAGTCCAGCCGGGGAAAGATTATCTCCAAGAAAACAGGAAAAGTTGTCCAGAAGAAGTTGTCACAGTCAAACCCCATGTGTCCACACTTCTGAAGAATCTGATGGACTTCCAGTAGAATTTTGTATAGGTCGGTGAGTAGGTCATCGTCGCAGTCACTGTTTTTACCCATTTTTTTGTTTACAGTTATGTATGTGTTCTCGTTCCACTGACTAAATATGTTATATTGCACTTAAAAAACGTAGATATTTATATCGTTGAACGCTGCAGAAAAGCGTGTGTGCAGCTACAGTAAACAAGCAGGGATTATTATTATTGTTATTTATTATTTATTTTTATTCTATATTTTATTATTATGTTTTAGCACAACTCACAGTTTCAATGCAAGCACTTTAAATAACTTTACTGAAAATCAGTGTTCCATTGTAGATAATTTTGTATCTATTCAGGGCCTTAAGCGCCACAAGCTGATTAAGCTCCATTGTACATAGTATCTCTTCCCTACAAAACTAAGCAAATCAGTAACACTAAAACAGCTGAATTTGTTTTATTCAATTGTTAACCTGTTAGGTATTGCAGTTGGTGATCATTTTTAAATAAAGGTTATATAATTGATATTTTCTAAGTCTCTTCTTTTACACATGTTAAATGGCTGTATTATAATTAACTAACTAACAGTATACGGTATATTAGAATTGCTGAACGAGGTTACAGTGAAGACAGCGCTTAATTCATAGCAAGTGGCTTTCAGACAATAATATGCTCTATCTACAAAAATGACTGCATTGTATTATATATGGGATTATGGTTAAATGCAATTAATGAAAAAAAAACAATATTGCAACTACCTTGCACTAGTACTGTATACTGTGAATTCATTCAGCACTTTACTGTTTTAGTCTACTGTAAAAATCATGGAAATAAAGGATTGTACTGTAATTCAGTATGTGGTTTTATCACAGTAACATACCGTGAAGTACATAACAGTAAGGGAACTGTAAAATAAACAGTAGAATGCTGGCAACCCTGCTGCCAGTATTTTACTCTCAAATCAAGAAGATACAGGATTGTACTGTAATTCAGTATGTGGTTTTATCACAGTAACATACTGTAAAGTAGATAACAGTAGGTGAACTGTAAAATTAACAGTAGAATGCTGGCAACCCTGCTGCCAGTATTTTACTGTTAATTTACAAGACAATTGTTTACAGTGCAGTGCTAGAGGGTGGCTGCCTCACACACATGCTACCCTCTCCTTCATGGCTGCATTAAAGGATGCCTATATGGACACTTCTATGGTTTTTCTTGCTGAAATCATTCCTCTTGTGCATTCTGGGCATTTAATGATCCATTCCTGTGCTTTGTAAAAATCTTCATTCTGTGGAAAAAATGTATTTCAAAGTGTATCTGAAACTAATATGGGGCTTCAGCAGTCTGAGTCAGCCAAATCGAGATGCTATCTTGAAAAGAATTAAAGTATTTTTCATGTGTAACTCACTCTCCAACAGTGGCAGAAAACCATGCAACAAAAAATGCAGAAAAGACAGGTATGAAGCCTCATCCTGAGATTCTCACTTACGACCAGTTCACTTCCATCTCTCTCACCCTGTCAGCTCACATCTGCCCTGGAAGTCTTTTCATAGTTTCCACTACCCTGCCATCCCTTCCAATACAACTTTGGAGAAATCAAGATAGTACATGAAGTGTGTGTGCTGTATGTAGCGTGTTTGAGCACATGTGTGACAGCGACGAAGACGGGCAGGTGGAGGGGGAGGCCAAGGGTGGGCACGGGTTGTTGATGTGCCAGTCAGTAATACTTTTCCTCAGGTTGAGGTGTGCTCACCGGGAGGGTGTGTTACCACTGGAAAGCTCTGTAATGAACAGGAGGCTGGCGCTCTGCCTGATCAAATTCCACCACAGCCTCATATCTATCTTGCCTTCCAAAAATGTTCAGCATACCAGTGGGTTTTATTGACTTGTCAGAGCAGACAGCGGAGTGCAAGCTCTGCCTTGTAAGGTGTGCAGTTAACAGGTTTCTACAGCAGGAATGTGTGCTGATGACTTTTTTTTGGTGCTTTTAGCTCCAATTGATGAGTTACAACATGTGACATGTGACAGTATTTCAGAATACAGACTTAGGACTGTGACTATTTTTATCCATATTGGACTTCATCATGTTCGTTTAAAACCAACTAGACCTTGAGTCTAATTTGAGGTACTCCCAGTTTGTCTGTCATGTATTACCATTACATTTCATTCACAGAGCTGAGCTTTCAGTTTTCTTAGAAAAATAAATACCCAGAATGTCATTTAACAAGACATGCGTCTGTTCTGAAGGTATTTAGAGAATCCTCAAAGACTCTTCGAACCATCTGGATGAAAAAAAAATTCTGTCTGCTGTATGATAAATAATAAAACGATTTTAAAACCTGCTCCCCAAGGTATGTTGGTGTTTGTAGTTTGTTTTGTCTGATTGCTGTGGTCTGGTGTGAAATAAAAATAAATAAATTTAAAAAAGTAGGTAGAATACAAAAAGACATCCTTCTTTGATATTTTGTACATTGTGATTGTTAAAGGAGTGCAACTATAAATGATGGAGTTTTGATTTAACATGAAAAAATTGTGAATCTGATTATTCGTAAAATTTGTCTTTATTGATGTAACCCTCCTTTTCTTGTGCTGCACAAAAGAAAAAACTACCTTGATGCTTGAAAAACCTTGAAAAATTGTTTTTTTTATGTGCAGTGGATGGAATATTATTTCATTCAGATGGTTGCAAGAGTTAAGGGTTAAACAACCTTCTCAAACATCATCATCATTATTCTATAGATATAGGTCATGTCATACCTCGATACGGATATACGTCTATGACGATATAGCGTGTTTTCTGGTACTTCAATAAATAAATAATCTATATGAAATAACCACATGGTTTTGTATACTCATTTAAATTCTTGGTATTTTATTAAGAATTTTTGACGTAAAAAAAAGGTTAACGTGCAAGGATCAGAACATAAAGCTTCTGGTTCTTCGCCATGGCGATAGAAACTGCATAGAAAAATTCATTCAATAGACATTTTTATATCATACCGGTCAGCCCTAACTCGGATATAATGGTAATACATGAGAGGCATAAACTGGGACTGAATGTGAGAATGCGAAACTCTACAAAACATCTTCCTTCCTGAAGAGGCTGTTCATGGTATTTCCCACACTTCTGCAGGATGTGTGCAAACATCGTTACTGACTGGAAAGCGTGGCTTGACTTTCACTGGTGAAACTGAGTCAGGCAAAAGGAGCTATGGTAAAGTGCCAATGCTGACAGATGCTACTCCACTATCTGTCTCATAATGAGTTTAGCCCTCCCCCCTCTCTGTCTTTCTACTCTTTCCTCTCACCCCCTGTCCTGCAAATACAGTTAACTGCATGACCATCCGCGATGAATGGCGCTTAACAGCTGCCTCTTTTTTGATGGTTGCCTGTGAGAGCATGTAATTGCATTTGGCCCTGGGTGTACATGCACTCATTAAACCAGTGTCAGTGCCCATTACATTCCACAGCAGTGCAACTCAGGTACAGAATGCAAATCCCAGCTCCGAACACATTGCTGTGTGAAAGCTTTAGTGCTGAAGACGAGAGCACTGAAGGCCGCAGCTCGACGCAAGGCCAACGCTGAGATGCATCAATTATTTTTAGAGTGATTTTACCTTTCCAAGTGAAGTCTGATGAACAAAAATGCAGTCAATGTTATTTCATTGGGTAAAAACTGTCTAAATGTTTTCACATCTAAAATAGATAGGTCTACCAACCAAATATCTCACAATTAGCAGTAAGAGGATGTGTCTTGCTGGAATAATTTAGCTGGCCCCAGTTGTTAGGGCTCAGAGAGGATAAGATCTGCTATGTTGGGACCAGATCCATGCTGGGATCAGATGCAGAATTCCAAAAATGCCCATCTACATGCCAAGATTCAGTGTTGGACCCCTTTTGTTTTGTTGAATCCATCTTATCTCTTTGCATATTGTTCTGCTATCTCTCCCTTAAAAAACATCATGAAGACAAAATATTGTTCAGTGATTCAATGTTTTGCACACTAGCCTGGTGTGAAGGAGGGTGGCGGTCGTCTCTGAGCTGAGCTGAGTTTGTAGTTGGTGAAAAAATAAACTGCAGATTCCTCAGAACCACAAAAACAGACCTAATGTTCTCAGTGGCTTTCAGGTCCTATATCCATCAGTTATTGTGATACGTTATGTCACGCTGTGTCCATTGTTATGGTTGTGGCCTCTCTGCCGTGTGAGACAAACCATCAGTCATGCAATGCCCGGAAAGTGCAACCGTCTGCCTGAATTCTGCAATATACTGCAGAGACAAAGAAGACGTGACATCTCATACAAGAGACTCCGTAATGGACATTAACTCCTGTTGCACCGCTTGTTCCTCATCACAGTATGACGTGTCAGTGCAGTCATGACTTATGAGACGGAGGATAAAAGCTGAAGTTAATTCAAGCAACAACAACAACAACAATAAAAAAGATGAGTGATGGCATTATTTGTTTGGGGCCCACATGTCAAACACTGCAGATGTGCAACATATTACAGATGCAGCCTGACACCTTGTGGGCAAACCACGCATGCACACCTGCTTGCACAAAAACACATCATCAACACCACACCCAAAAAAACTCAGGTAAGGATTTCATGGATGAGAAACACAAAACATGTCTCTTTAGTGGCCGACTCATTTTGTTCCCTGCTCACTCAAAAAAAGAAAAAAGATATCAAACATAACTGGAAGAACAACGTGGGGTGTAATGCTTTAATTGTCCAACAGATGGCAAAGTCTGTCCAGTTTGCAATGTGACTCAGGCCTCACCCTTGAACTAGGCCTCTCTCTGGACACTGTACCACATTATCATATTCAAATCACATGAGGTAGTAAATCACTGAGCTGTGATGTTAACTAACATATTTTGGGCTGTTTATTTGTATTATTCCAGCAATAACTGAGCCCTTTATCCAGTTCCACTGCAAACCCACATTAATATGTCTTTAATAGAAATATTTCTTCAGATTTTGACAGACTGTAAAACACGCCCTATAGTTAGATCTGGCCTTAATCTGACGGACACTGTTCAAAACTGTGTACTTAACTGTTTTCTGGTGACTTGAATAATGAGATTTAAAGAGCAGACAAAGGCAGAGTGTTGAGGAGAGAGAGAGAGAGAGAGAGAGAGAGAGAGACATCCCTCCATCCTTCCTGGTGGGAGGTTTGAGATGCGCTGCGCAGACCCGTCCGCTACCGACGCATCTTCCTGGCCTGCCCCCCTCTCTTTCTCTCTCTTCTCTCTCTCGTCCCCTCTCTCTCTCTCTCTCCTCCCTTTCTGTCTGCCACTCGCCTACCTGACTGAGAGGAAGTGCACAAAGCCAATAAGAAAATCTGGCGCGTCGGCTGGGCCCTGCTGCGCGAGCTATGCTGCGGTAAAAAGGCCGCTGTTTGCGGTGTTTACAGGGGATGTAGAGAGAGAGGGGCCAGAGGCACCGACGGACCGCGCCGTGTCTGCTCTGCTCTGCCCCCAGCCCGCTGCATCGCTGAGCGGCCTGCAGAAGCACACAAGATGTCGACCAGAACGCCATTACCCACGGTGAACGAGCGTGACACCGAGAATGTAAGTGCTGTTATCCAGGGACACCGGTGTTATACCGGGCGTGGGAATAAAAAACGACCCGGCTATGTTGCTATTTTGCGCACTGGTCGGTGCAGGTTTAAGGCACCGCTTTCGGGGATAAGTGTTGCAGAGCAGCTCGATCAATGAGCACTCCGGCTTTTTTTCTTCCTCTATCCCCTCTGACGGATATGAAAGCACGGAGTCGAGAATAACCTAGAATAAAGGTGCAGTTTGGTTATGTCTGTCCTAGTTTCTGTACACAATACCTCCAGCCTAAACAACGCACTGCGTCAGTATGCTGGCTTTAATGATAGCTTCAGTGTTCACGTTGAGAATGAAAACCTTGCTTATGTGGCCTGTGAGAATATGGTGTTGCTCCACTCGTGCAACTGGGGGTATTTTCTATTTCACACCGTCAATATTTAGGGAGGGTGGGGGAGGATGTTGCCCTACTTTCAATGGCAACGCTTGGTAGCATCGCAATGTGACATCCATCACCTATTGGGCCCTGTTGTAACTGCACGCTCAGTGCTGGGGAGGAGGAGGTGGAGGAGGGAGCCTATTATTCACCATTCTGCTGCCACGACTCTGATACAGACATGTATTTGTGGTCAGCCTGTAGAAATAGATCATTTCTCATTTACCGTGTGAAGGAATGTTTATGAGCGGCCACCCCGCGCATACACTCGCGCGCTCACAGAGCCCAGCATAATAATAATAACAACACAAATCTTTTTAGATCAGTCCTAATGAGGACTGCTGTTCTATGTAGGCTGACAGGCTCTGACATATCTAGGTTCGTCTGATTTTTTCCTGGAAACAAGACGAGGCACAGACTAGAGCGTCCTGTTATATTGTGTTACAAGCAGAGGGAAGCAGTCTTTTAAAGGCTATTCCCAGGTTTTAAAATAGCTTTTATTTTGGCTCTCTCTTTCATTTCAGAGTATACATGTATCTGTATTGTTATTTTTCAGGTGATAACATTTAAATTGGGGAACCCATTTAAAAGGTAATATGATATCAGCTCTCTGGTCATTCTCTGCCTATTCGGAAATGTATCAGCGTTAATGTAACAGTCTTACAGTCTTAATGCTACTTTAGGTTTCATTTAGACATAGACTGCTGGGCGGCTATTAAATAACTGCCTCAGCAGCACTGGCAGTAGCCAGCCAGCCTAGCCTGCCTCTGCTCGACTCCCATCATGCAGCCCCAGGGCCCACTAGCAGCTGAATTGCATTGCATAACAGCTTATTACTCAGAGAGACGAGTGGCTTTAAGTGCAGCAAAATAGAAGAAGGTCTCTCCTGGCTTTCTTATTTCTATGTGTGTTAGTGTTTGCGCAGGTGTGTGTTGTATTTATTTCTCATGTCTGGCCCTCCATGAAGACAGAATGTCAGTGGGTGGGAGTTAATGGCTGGGCGTGAGTGAAACAAACTTTGGGTATTAATCAAGTGCTCCGAATCACCTGCCTGTCCAGATGCTCCGCAGTCAATTTACAGACCTGGAGTCAGGTCAAGTATATGGTTGTGTGTACGTGCATGTGTGTCTGTGTGTGTGTGTATCTGAAGGATGAAGTGGTCATAGGACATGTCTGATTTTAAAGTTGATAGAAAGAACTAAAGTCACTTCATGTGGACATTTACCAGCTGCAAATAAGAAAGCCAGTGAGCGAGTTTTGGTGCATTAGAAACAAGGATGCTGACTTTGACTGCCATCTAATCTAAATTTCTCCTTGCCTTGTCCCTGTCACACACTGTGACACTAGGGAGTGTTTGAATCCTGCAGTGTCGCTCTCCCTCTGTCAGGATGTATGCTAGCTGAGGTGATGCGCACCCTGCAGGGTGTAGCGTTTCCCCAGTGAAACGGGAGCAGGGGACCCTGGGTAACCAGACCAAGGCTTTATTCTCTTGCTGGGCGTGGTGCTCAGGAGCAGAGGATCATGGGATCTCTGACCTGGACTGACATCAGCAGCTGTCGTGGAGGAGAGAGAACAGACCAGCAAAGACTCAGTGTTGCCTGTGCCAGCGCTGTACTTATAGCAAGCTGTTCCTAATTCACCTTCACATGCCACATCACAGGGACACTTGTTGTTATCGGGTAATACCGTTACCCTTGACTCTGTACTGCACATTTTGTAGGTATTCTCAAAGGCACAAAGTCAAAGGAATTTACTTTCTTTTGTTATTGAATCTTGTCTTGTGGCTGATAAGGTCTTTTGGAGGTTAAGGTGTCACAGGGGGAACTTGATTCTCACAGTCTCTCTTTGCCCTTGCATGTAGGGTAGTACTATGTGTCTGCATGTAAATGTACATTATATATGCTCACACTCACCTGCATACACATGTAGAACACTGGATCCCCTTCTTGAATCTGAATCTGGGTTAATGAGGTCATCTCTGTTTGCACAACGAATATACAACCTTTGGCACACACACACATCCACTGCAGCCCTCTGCTGGGTAGTTTGTATGTCTGCATCTAATGTAGCAAGAGGTTTTAGTGACAGTGTCAAAAAGCCAGATAGGTTCAGGGACATGTAGCGTTTTTGTCTGTATAATAAAAATGTTGCTGATCTCTCCTGCAGCACTCGTCGGTGGACGGCTTTGTCGAACCCCCAGTCCCCCCGACAAAGTCTGCGAGTCGCCACAGCCTGCCGAGATGCCGCAACTCCTTCACCTCCACGGAGGAGCACCCCCACATTGGCAATTACCGTCTCCTCAAGACCATTGGGAAGGGGAATTTCGCCAAGGTGAAGCTGGCAAGACATGTCCTGACTGGACGAGAGGTGAGACAAGTTTTCTGCCTCTCACTCACACACACACACACAAAAACACACACGCACGCACGCACGCAAGCACGCACGCACGCACGCACGCACGCACGCACACACACACGCACGCACACACGCACACACACACACACACTGCTGACCTGTCGGAGTGATAGACATCCTGCTTCGGTGTGTCTGTAATTAAAGCTCCTGTTTCCCTAAGGAGAAAACAATGACCTGTGATCTGTTCACTGTCTTTCACTCAGCAGCAGCACCCGCAGCACTCACTGACAGCTCCGATCCACCTCAGATATCTTCCCATGTCTATTTCCTAGCCCCTTGTAACCTTTCAGTACTGCCTTACATTATGTTCCCAGTCATATCAGAGTATGGAGGGCGTGGATATTCTCCCAGGTCAACTAGTAACACTTTGATCCACTCTGCGTCCTTTAATGTTAATGTTAAACAGGCATATTGAGTATGCTGCCCACTGTTTGCTGAGAAGGTCAGCTGCTGCGTTGTGTGCCTGACTGCCCTTGCTGGCTCATCAGTATGCAAAGACATGGACTAGAGAGAGAGAGAAAACAGGTGGAAAGAACATAACCCACTAAAAATGACGCTATCTGATCTCGAGCCCGGCAAGCCTCTCACATTTTTTTTTCAAAGTTTACCCTAACTAGAAAAACATTAAAAAAGAGCTCTGAGGAGAGCAGCAGTCACTTCTTGGTGACAGTGTTCTTTATCTGCTGAAGAGGGTGACTACACACACAAACAAACAAACACACACACACACACACACACACACACACACATGATCAGCTGCACTGATGGGAATTGGATGTGGAATTTTGTCTAAATGAATTATTCAACAAATCAAGGTTTTTGTTTCACATGTGAAAAGTTTTATCTGGTGTAATGCATACTAGTGGAACAAAGTTAATTACATTGCTAATAAATTTGATTATTTTATATTTGATTTTGCATACATTTGTCTTATTGTGATGTATAGCAGTATTGAAAAAAAAAGTATGTGGACTACGGCTGCGACTAGCTATTGTTTATTGGTTATGTGTGTTTTATCAATTAAACGCTTTCATCGTTTGGTCTTTATATTTTCATAAAAAACATAGAGGAGCAGCAAATTCTCACAATTGAGAAACTGAAATGAGGGAATATTTGGTGTTTTTGCTGACAAAGAGTAGAGTAATGTTTTAATGTCACAAGGGCCAATATGGTACAAACAGCAGTGAATAGAAATGAATATAAAATACAACAAAAAATACATAATATAACATAGAGATACATAAACTCATAGACACCAATACACTGTTGTTGTTGATGTTCATGTCGTGCATGTGTCACAAAATGCATCAAAGTAATAAAAAGGGAGTAGGGAAGTAAAACCTTCACCTAGAGGGAAGCAAATCAAAATAATTGCCCGTTAATATTTTGCTCTTTACATTACAGAGAACAAATGCACCAAACGAACAACACAGACACAGCTAAACAAAGACAACAAAGACAAGCAAACATACAGATGTTATGTGGTAGGTAGGTATAAAACTGTGATAAAAAGTTATTCTAGTCATTTATGTTTTTATAGTCGTAAAAACACACCCTGTATCTTTAAACCCTCAATCAGAATAAGAAAAAACAACACGAGTTACTCTATATCAGAGTTAGTTTACATGTGTCTATTGATGGATAGAATATGCACAATACTCACTATGAAATAAGTTTGACAATAAAATAATATTATGTAAATTCTTGTACATTTTAGGCATGTTTTCATATTCTATCAACAGCGAAAGCTTGTCTATCGTGTTTACGAGATATACTCTGCTACAAGAGTTCCCTTTAGCACACAGGGATCATCATCCTGTGTTCCTGTAAAAAGAGCTCAGGGGGGAAGTGAAAATGAAGAGGAACATGTAAAGCTGTTCAGCGCACAAGTGATGCTTTGACTAAGTTTACCCTCTTGTGTTCTCTAGCTAAATATTCACGTGTTCAAAATGCGCGCTCGATCACAAGACCTGCATTCGGCGAAGAACATATGGGCCGTGTGTTACGAACGCGCTGAATAATTAACAGTGATGCACGTTGCCCTTCTGTCACAGTGGAACTGAATTATTCGCCCTCAAATCCATTAGACAGAAAAACCCACTCACCCACATGTATACAGACGTTGGCAAAAGATGTGATGCCATCCACTCGTTCATCAGATCTCTCAATCTAAGAAACAAGAAGGTAAATATTGGTACGGTGTAGCATAGAGGAAATGTAATGAATATGTCTGAGTCATGCAAAGGGAAAAGTGGAAGTTTGAACAGAAAAGTCACAGGGACAGCTCTGACACCTGCAGGTATACGTCAGCGCACGCACAGACATACACATACACACCTCCACCTGAGTTTTGTTCCTGACAGGAGGAAACAGAGAGGAGGGGAGTGGGGTCTGTCTGTGCACCCACCTGCTCACCTAAGACAGGCTGCAAATAGACACCACCTGCGTACTGCGTGTCTACACATAGCAAGCCTTTTTTTCTGCAGTCTTTCACTCTTTCCCTTACACTGCCACCACATTGCTCTCATTGTGGAGTTTGGTCTACAAGTTTGGTTGAAATGAAATGGACTCAGTTGTATTGTAGATCTTAGAGAATAACCCGCACTGTGACTCAGCGTTTGCTTTCTGATTTTTCCTCTTTCCAGGCTGTATGGGATTAGAGCCAGAGTCTGCATCCACTGAAGCATGCTTATTAAGCTCTCATAAGGCCAAATTCAAGCTAATCCTGCTATGATCAATTGTAATTAATGCTTTCATGGTAGCATTGATCTCCAAAGGCTGGAAATGGTTGCAATCTCGGCTTCAGAACCATATGGAACAGTTGAACGTACAGGATGACAAAAGAGAAAGTGAGATACTTCTGAGATAGTTCTGGAGTCTTGATAGTTTCACATTACAACACATTTTAGAGATAGAGGACCTGCTCACTATTGAAAAAAAACAAAAAAACAACAACTAATACATCCTTGAAGGTATTTCTCAAGTTTACAGTTCTGAAATCAGTGTAAGCCACACTTGCCATTATATAATGTACTGTATGTTTTAAACTAACAGAAAATATGAATACCAGTAGTTTCTTGTGCTATATGTTTGTTGTCAACATAGTGTAGGATGGAGATTAGTACCAAGTTTATACTTGATAATGTGGTTAGTTTGCGTTGTATAGAATGAAGAACCCTTAAACAGAGCTGGATCTGCACTGGGGACGTTGTGATTACAACTTTAACCACTGGGCTACTGTGATGCCTCAGTATCACCCATTCCACATGTTTTACTATAAAATATACTCTCTACTAATTGACATACTGTAGTATGCTACATAAAGTACTAATTTCAAACTGGTCACCAGAGAAAATGTTGAACATTTCGGCGAACCACCAAAACGTTGATATTCAATGTTATTCGCACCCTTTTACGTCTGTAAGTGACCTACCGGTTTTTCGATTGACTCCAATCTAAAATTAGAGATATTACACGTTCAAAGCCATTGTTTCTGCTAGACAGGAGAGGGGAGGAGATCAAGTTAGATGGTTGGGTCAAACACACACCAGACTTTCACCTGGGAAACCGCGGTTCGTGTCCGGTGATTTGTAGGGAATAAAAACGTGTTACATTGGTTCAGAAATGTTGACATTCAACAGATTTGCAGAAACTTACAATGCCAACGTTTTATTCTGGTTATTGGTTGACTTATTGGCAACAGAATATCTGGGCAGTTTAAAGGTTCCCTGTGGAGTTTGAGTGTGTTAATGCGTTCAACACATTTGTTAAGCTTAAGGATGAACACAATGTGTTTTTGTGAGTAAAACCAAGTGTAAACATAACTGTTTGTTCTCAAGAAAACGCCACAGGGCACATAAAATAGAGATAATGAACATGCTACAACTAACCGGTTATGCAAACATTCAATCCTTAGCTGGTTAGCATCAGCATTGTCACTGTGAGTATGTTAAGATGCTGACATTAGCATTTATCTAAACGTCCTGCTGTGCGTAACCACGGAGCCATGAGTTGTTCCTCCTATTCAGTTTGAGTTACATTATGGAACAACAGTGTCCCGTCACATAAGCAGCACACACAACATTAAGTATGAATGCTGGTATTTATTTTACAAAATATCACTTATAAGAATCATTATGTAGCAGCTTGGATCAGAGATTACTTCTACTGAAATTGACAAACACTACAACATAGAATAAACACCAACACATTTAAAATGATTAACACTGAAATGATGAGTGTAAGGACACGGTTGAATGGTCTAAACTCATCTTGCGGCTCGACGAGGCCAGGCAGCTCCCAAGTGGTTTAAACCGGCTATGTGGGCTTTCCTAGAGCCTCTCTTTAGCAAAAATCTTGTGGTAATTGCCTTTTTGAGGTGACATTCATATTTATAGAGCCATTATGCCATTCCTAAGTCTGTATAATAAAACTATAATAACTGTTGAATCATTTTGAACAACAACAAAAGGCCCTGTGTATTATTTCAGTGTAATAACATTATATAGTAAAAGTGTGGTTCAGCTAGTTGCTTTGTGAAAGCTGCTGAGCTCTCAGAAAGTGAGAGGAGCCAGTCTGTTTCAGTGTGCACTTCGGGGTGATTATTGAGATGGATGGTTGAGACTACCCAGGCCCACAGTAGATCGCCTACGTGCGACGTGACGAGTCATATATACTCACACTGCCCTGGCTGTCACACAGGGACAGCTGGACACGCTGTCTCTGGATGCATTTTCATATACTGTAAGTGTTTCTGTGTGTAATGGGTCTTATTTTAATTTCATTAACATTTGTGTTTTTTAACCAATTAAAGTTGCTGCTCTTCACAAGCTTTTAGGTGTGCTCAGATGAAACCTACTTGTTATGATAAAGCTTCCTCACAGGAGAATAGTGAAATAATGAGGATTTCAACACATGCACTGTACAACCGAAGTACAAAACTAGAATTACTTTTAACATCTTGTTGGTTATGTTTTGTCTCTACATCTCTCTCTCTCTCTCTCTCTCTCTCTCTCTCTCTCTCTGTCTTTCTCACTTCCTCTTCTGTCCTATCTCTCTCTAGGTGGCGGTGAAGATTATAGACAAAACCCAGCTGAATCCCACCAGCCTACAGAAGGTGAGTCTGTTTTTATGGCCACATGGTAACGTTAATGTCTTAGTTACAGTGCTCATGGCTTTTCCATTAGTCATCCCTGAGTTGTTCCCGCTCTTGTTTCTTTGCTCTTTGAACTCAGGATGTGCTGTTTTACATAATGTAATCAGATGGAGTCAGGAGAGACCACAAGGCTTGTTTAATCCGGCCACCCCCCTCACAACCCTCTCCCCTTGACTTTCTGTTGGTATGTGGTTCGGAGCAGCTAAAAATACCCCTGCCTGCCGGTTTGTCACTTACCCATAGCAGTCATAACCAAAGACAGCGAATGGTTTGGGTACTCTTCCTGATAACTGATTCAAAATCCAGCTCTTTCTGCTGATTAAAACATACACACATTCATACAATCCTCATGATAAATTACACCATGCGAAAGGAAAGCAGTCGCTGCTACAGTATACTCAAAATAATGTGCCATTAGAGCTGGTTAGATTAATATACTGAAATAATAAAGTCGTTTTGAGACTTCTCCAATCATATGATACCTGCTTTCGATCCTTTTTGTACCCAGATCTAGAAAAAGATGCCCTAGTGGATATTCATGTTGACCTGACTCCGCCAGATGGATTGATTCGCATGACTCGCATTTGCTCAGCATATCCATCTGTGAAATGTCATTTGGAGATCTTTTGGGAAGGGGCTAAAATACTGGTTGCTGATTTAATAAACCATCTGTCTATCACCACCTATGTAAGTGATAGACGGGCCGAATCAACCAATCAGATCAACGAAGCGTAAGACGTACTTACAGATGTCGAGGCAAAGCTCAGAAAGTAAACAACATGGCGGTAAAGGATACAAGCATCTTTTCCTCAGAGAAAAGCCTCCAGTGACCTTTCTGCTCTTCTTTCAGAGAAGGACTACTCTCTCATTCTGATAAAACTTGCTCGATAGCTGCGCTCATGTCATCCGTGGAAGCGGCCATGTTGTTTACACTGAACAGTCGTTTCTCATTGTGTCACACTTAAACCCTCCTCAAAACCAACACTGATTGGACGTTGGCTTGGCAAATGTTTCTGAATTTTCTCTGTCTCACGTTACCAGACTGATCTGCGAGTAATTTACAATGCAGCTCGCGAGATCAGGATGGTCTCACAAGGCTATATTATTGCAGCATGGCTCCTCTTTTCATTTTTTATAGACGTCACCTATTCTTATTTCAGATAGGCCTGTCTCAGATAATACTTTGTACAAGTTCTTCAATTTAGGTCATCTTGTTGTGAATATTTGTTATCAAGAGAAGATTCTTTATTTGGTTCTCATTTTTTCACAATGGTCCAATCTGGATCAGAGGACATGGCACATCCACCGCAACAGTGACTCATTATACTGTAATAAAGGAACATTTTAACCATCACAAAATATTAATGGCAATAAAACAATTAGCAACAATTAGCTAAAATTACCGTACCAAAATGTCTGCCATCCCACATTGGTCTGAGCAGAGAGACCTCATTGATTGTAATTGGTGGAAATAAAGTGTTGGCTAATCAAACAGTGTATAATTATGAAAGGGCTAATGTGAGATAAATTACAAATATGGTTCTTGCCTTTAATCCTAACTGTAAACTGTAAAACAAAACTATCTGGACATTTTTAGTGTGATTTCGCTGCCGGGCATTGTCTTGGATCTTAATGGGATCCGACTGCAATTCTTTAGCCAATCAGCGCAAAGACGCCGTGAGAATTTCAAGCACCAAGTTGTGCACTCATCTAATCTGGCTGAGATAAATTTCATTGTGTGAGCTCTTTTGTTACAACAGTCTATTGTGTGGTTTCTAATCTGCACATGCACAGTGGGGTAAGGAACATTTAGAGGGATTGTGTGTGTGTGTGTGTGTGTGTGTGTGTGTGCGTGTGCGTGTGCGTGTGCGTGTGCGTGTGCACGCGTGTGTGTGTGTGTGTGGCATCAACACTCTGAATATAAATGGACTTTACCGATTTTGGTCTTGTCTAGGTCATAAGTGGTCACACACCTGATGGGACAGGTTGTCCGCTGCCTGGTGATGGGTGGGGCAGACGAATCATGTGAGACTGCAGACCAATCAGGATTTCTCTGATCAATTATTCAGTGAGCCTTTCAGATGTCAGCTGCAGTAGACCTGAGAGGGTCAATATGGAGAAATCTTATGACTTTTTCAATGGGGATGAGCTATTATTGGTGAAGTAGCATGTTGAAGTTGTTTTTTGGTGCGTTTCCTGTGTTATATCTCTGTGCGTTTGTGTATCTGTATCTGAGTGTAAAGACATGTTTCTCTCTGCATAGCTCTCTATAGCGTTGTACTTTAATGCCCTCTGCTCTGCACTATAGATTGTTGTAATGGTATACAGAACTGCCATCTGCAATGCAGAAGCTTGTCTTATAATGCAGCAGTCGTCTCCTGGATTGAATCGATGGTCTCATTGACTCAGTGTCCTAAGCGATGCTTGTGAAAGCTCTACTATGGATGCATTAACAGGAACGTCCACCTCAATAGAGCTATTTGTTTGGTACTCTTGTGACCTTGGATTGGCGAAATAATATCTGTCTAATATCTAAGAATGAAGTCAATCAGTGGTTCTCATTTGCTAGAATAAAAAAAAAGTAGCTGTAAGTTCAGAGGGCAAGAACTTAAACCAACCACTGTGCCAACAGATTTTCTGTATTAACTTATCTTTATGAAGTAAATGTTGATTGCACAATGTAATGGCGTTTAGTGGTTCTCTATAAGCCCCGCTTTTACTGTCTGCCACCAGGTACAATGAAGGCTTGGTTTACAGCACACAGGAAGACTAAAGCAAGTTGTGCCTGTACTTATGAAGATAATAAATAATAACAGGGGGCTTTGTAGTCTGAACCAAAAGGTAAACTATTTTTCCACAGCAGTGTTTTACAGCTTCACTACTTCGTTCTTGCCTTTCACAATAAAAGCCCAATACATGCCGTTAATGTAACACCACATTATTGGTTAAAACGCATCAAAATATCTAACAGCAGCTATCACCAGGTAGAGTGAATGACAGATGGTGGAACAACTCTTCCAATACGGGCAAAAGAAAACCAAATGGAGGAAGAGGGATAGTAATAAGAACTGTTCTTTCAACTAATCTATGTAAGAAAACCTGCCTACTAATTACTACCAGGTATTTTACTCTGCCTTTATCATACCGAATGTTTCATTCTGCCTTTACCCGAGCACTGAGATCAGGGTTTCTGATTCAAATTCATATGAAACTCAATGACAGAAAATATGTTATCACCCGCGTCTCCGTTGTGCAGTTTGTTTGGAAACAAATACAGTGTGTCCCGTGTTGTTGGTAACTTAGCTCAGAGGAAAACAGAAAGTGATCCCTATCTGGCTTCCCTACCCTCTTTATGATATCGCCACCAACAATACCACATTGGAACGCTAGGAGGGTGGAAAACTATCTGTTGGCCCTTTAATTTAACCGACTTACAGGTATCTGCAGAAGCCCTGTGGATTATTTTACTCTCCAGCAATCTTCATTTCAAAGGATGTAAAATCCTAAAAAAATAAAAATATAATTAAAATTGTCTCTTTTTATCGAAAGATCCTACTTGGCTGCTTATTTTGTGCCTGTTTAGAAGTCTAGACTGAATTTCACTACGTTCCCTGAGGGTGTCATTTGCTGCTCTTCTTCCCCTGTTCCCATCTTAGTAAGGATTTGTTTACCCCCTCTCATCCATGACAATTAGCAGTCGATTTGAAAATACTACGGTCCGTATCTTCATGGTTAAATTTGCTGCTTTCTGTGTAGCTGAGCAGGCTGTTTCTAGAGGTGGGTATAAACAACAGACAGGCTTTTTACATGAATGAAGAGCAGAGGTTAAGGGATTCTTGAGTGCTTCTGGAAATCTTGTGCGACCTTGTGTAGTTTTCTTGCTCTGCACTGGAATTGATTAAACCTTTTGTAATGAGGGTAACACCTGCGGATGAATTGAACCATGCATACAAGTCACCATAAACTTGTTGGTTTTTTTTAAATTTGTGACCCTGTTTGATTGTCATTGTGGATGAGTGGGGTTTCAGAGGTCTGATCTGGCCGCGTCACTTCTCCGCTCACTGTTAACGGCGACTCTTTCAAAATGCCACTGATCTCTCTCTTTTTATGGTCTCAGAGGAGCGAGGCTGTGGGCACACCATCTGGCACTGCAGGCACAGCCAGGGCTGTCGCAGATCCTATACAGCCACAAACACACACGCACACACGCCTGCATGACACATACAAACATAGGCAAGGAGATCATGTGGCTCATGTGGCTCAGGTCTCGTTGGCATAACCACTGTTGTTTTAGTGTTTGTGTGTGTCACATTTTGCAACATTTCACACACATGAATGCATTCCTGTACCTGTGTGCAGCCATTCATTCACTCATACATGCAAACATCCTCTGATCTCATGATTCTTCAAATTCAATCTTAAAACCTCTGTTTTTATCACTTCTTTTCTTGATCTTATTTGTCAGTGTGGTGTTTCCCTCATTTTAAAAAGAGGCCAGAATGAGTCATGGGGCTCGAATGAAGGTTTGGTCTGTTCCTTTATGGCCCATTGGAGCTCTCTGCCCTGGTGTGACTTTGTGGCGGTTTCAGTGTAACAGGAAATGAGGTCAGCTGAGCTACCAAAGCACCTCCTTAGATCCGCCAGAGGCAATGCATCACATGTTATCTGTGGTCAGGGATGTTGACGTTGTCAGGGTTTTTAGGCATTTTAGCCCTAAAATAGGCCTCTCTGTTAATCCCCTCTTTCACTGAGCAAACACTGCTCTTATCCCACCATCCAATCGCTCTCTGTCTCTTTCTAATCTGTAAATAAGAGTGTTCATCGCTTCCACAATGACATCATCGACCAAAAGGTTATATAATCGACCAGTCAGACATGATAAATGTGCCATTTCAGACAAAATGATGTGCTGTTAAACTACAATAATGTACATGTTTACGTTTGGAAAAGTTAGAGTTTTGACGCAAAACAGGCCGCAGCGAGTGACGAGAGCGAATGAGGCGACTGAAACACTGGCAGCTTCTCCGAAAAATCTATTTTCGCTGCGTTGCTCAGAACCGCACTGCTAACCTGCAGTCTTACTATGTTATATCTGAGTGTGATGGTTTTACAGGAACAGACAGAACATGTTCAGAACAACATACTCTGACTCTTCTGTGTATTTTCTGCCCATAACAAAAAGCCCACCATGGGGTCAGGCCCTCTTAATGGCTGTTGTTTTATTGCTGTCTTGCGCCTGCCACTCTACATTAGCCACTGAAATGCTGTCAAGCCCTCGGGCTACACAAGCTTTGTCTTGTTCAAATGTGTGGAATGTGATTGGACAGACAGCACTGTTGTCCGACGTGAATCATGAAACGAATCAAATGTTAAGGCTGCTAAGATATGCATGTGTTTACAGGTGCAACGATGAATATCTTTTTAAAATGGGCTTCTTGGTAAAAGGGAAGTTGTGGATAATGAATATGAGGTCGTACCTCTTTGCAGAAGCAGCGAGGGGTACAGACGGGTTATTTATTTTCAGCACCTCAGGAGTCCAGGAGAGGACAGGACAGGACAGGACAGGTTGTCTGGATGTCAGTGACACTTTTGATCCCTGTGTTTGGCTTTTTGTCTGTCACTGGTTTTGAAGTACTGTTTGTGCGTAAACATGCACACACACACACACTCATTAGAGGGATAAGGGCTTCCAGGCCACTTATCCTATCAATAATCTCCATGTTGAATGAGCAGCTGTGCCGCTTTGACTGAAATAGTCCGGCCAGTTCCTGTAACTGTTCCCAGTCTAATATCTGCTGCTCTGCTCCTTCTGCATGGGCACTCTGCTGTAATTAAGGCTAGTTTAGGAGTCTGGGTGCTCCTGGGTTGCTGGAAGTAGGTCACTGGCACAGACTGCTGAGATTCGGGCGCATTAGAAACGGTGTGTTTTCATGTCTGTGTTACACATTTTGTTTTTGTAACTATTCTCGTAAATCTTTCTCTTCAATCGCTGTCTCAAGGCATCATCTAACTCGACCATTTTGATTCATTTTAATTTGAAAGAAGATCATTTTGTTTCAAGGATGTTGGCATATATATTCAGTAATCTCTCACCTTCACCATAACGGCTGCTTTATGCCACGCTGTGACTTCCCTGTGTGCCTGTAGATATACTCTATATTGATATTAATACTGGATCAAAGGTCCCAAACTCATTATCTGATGTCAGCCTCTGTGGTGGCTTCATCCCTATCGAGCTTTTATTGACGGGGGCTGTGTTTGCTGTCGTCGTTTTCGTTCAGATTTGTTCTAATTTTTGTTTCCAAGTGGCTGCACGCATGCTTCCCATGTGAAGGGCTTTAGGGCAGTGACACAAACGACAGAGAGAGAAGGAAAGAGGCAGAGAGGGGGAAGAGATAAGAGATGGATGTTAAACACTTGCTCTTTAGTCCATCACTCATTCAGAATAATAAAGAAGTTCTGTCTTGACGTCACATGTTAAAGCACGTGAGTGGATGGGCGCGTTTCTGAGGCTCAGTGTGTTTCCACTCTAATTGACTTTGTTACCATAGGGGAATGTCTCAGCACAGCATGTCAACGTAGCAGCTGAAATTGAAGATTTATTGTTGACAAAAACACGTGTGGCGCCATAACAGATTCAATCTATGAAATCTGCACACACCTGCGTTCATTTAAATTGTCAGCTTTAGAAATAGACAGATAGATTGCTATATTAATCCCAAATGGAAATTGTAGTCTTACAGCAGACAAATCACATTTAAGAAGAACCTCAAACAGTTAAAAGTTTAGAAAAATTAAAGGATCTTAGTGTTATCTAAATCTATAACCTACAATAATAGTGCCTAGTAGTATACTGTCTGTACAAGGTGAGTGTGTGTACATATTGCATATACTATTAAGATTAGCTACAAGGTGTTATTGAGAGGAATCAGCAGTTGTGCACAACTGATCTCTATTCAAACTATGACTGTATAATGACTGCATCATTTTAACTATGACATTACTCTATGTGTACATAGACGATTTTACCTATGGATTTTACCCATGAATCTGTTCACACATTAGGTCATTTGAATTTATAATAAAGGATGAGGTTGGCAAAAATGATGTTACAAATCCCATTAAAAGACCAAAACTAACAATGCGTTGATTTGCCTCTCAGTACCTTTTTTACTCTGGTTTCAAATATATGATATGTTAGATTGGTCTTAATTAGTAAACCAGTCTTTATAGTAATTTTGCTGCTTGGTTAGTTTAAAAAATGTAGGCTATTTTAAGATTAAAAAGTTAGTCACTCCTCCCCCAGGCTAACTGTGGACTAAGAGCCACATCTATCTAAATTCTGACCAGCTGTTATGTTTAAGCCAAAGTCAAAGTTTATCTTTGTGAAACTAGCCCCTGTTCTTTATTAATCACGACCTCATCCACCAACAATGGCAGGGCTGTCAGTGCTGATATATATATATTTTTAAATTGAATGGAATCGTGACCTTAAAATTGAAAGTCAAATTGAATCATGGATTTGGAGAATCGTGACACAAAATAAACTACAGTGCCCATGTTTATTGTAATGAAGGCATACGTCACCCAGTGTTGGTCATCGAGGAATAAGCTATATCAGGCTTTGGCTGCACAGAAAATACTTGTTAGTAGGGGGAAAAAAATGTGTCTATATTCATGTCCTTTTTTTGGATTTTTGTGACAGAAAAATATAGAAGGCTCATCCTTTAAGCCCTCTGCAGCAGCTCGTCCTATGTGTATGCACTGTAGTGCGCTGGGTCTAATGAGATGAGGGAAAAAAGGAGAGGCAGGAGAGCAAGTAGAGACAGAACAGAGGGAAGAATTAGTGTGAGAGAGAGTACCTGCACGTTGTTGAACCAGACTGTAGCTGAGAGGTCCCACAGAGTCGGGCCTGCTCACACTGGTAAAATGGCTGTTTGATGACCTAGAAACATAGACTATCCCAACACTTATGTAAGACCTAAAAGGCCAACAGGGAAGCTGCACGCACACACATGCATAAACACCGCTACAGTGTTCACTCTCATTTTTAATTTGACATGTTCGATAATGACGTGCAGAGTAATTGTCTCTTTTCTCATTTTAAAATAGACAGGCGATCAAGGCAGGATTACTCAGGGCCTTTTTTTGCTGAATCAAAGTGGTCCGCAAATGGCAAAAAAAATCTGTGTTCAGTCTCAGGTAGCAGTAGATGCTGAATCCCAGTCGAGCGAGTGTTGAAATTTAACACTCAAACAGCCTGAGCATGACTGGGAGTCAGCAGAATGTAAATGATTCAACAGCACCTCTAAGTGGCTGCAGGAGCTCATCTGACATTAACAGCAACAGCGAGAGTGAGCAGACACGGCTTTAAATGATTATAACTCTCAGTGCTCTCCTCTCTGACTCCCCACTCAACTGCTATCGGGATGCTTGTTGAAAGTAGGACTTGATAGAAAATGTCTCCATCCGCAGTGAAGAGATTATCATAATAAACATTTTTAAAGGGGCTGAAATTCTGCTTTGTTTTCTAGCAATGCAGTACTAAAGCACAGTTGGGATTTTGCTGCTCTTTTTTTGTATGTTCATGCCAAGATGATTACATTAGGCAGCAAATGTTGAACTGACTCAAAGCCTGTGTACTGCTACTCTGTAGTGACTGGCTGTGTGATGATGACTGGGTGTTTGGATGGCCAACTGTCCGGACTGCAGCGTGTCAGTGGAGTAATTCTGTAGTAATCCAGTAATTCTGGTCCTTATCTGTGTAGGGTTTAGTGCAACATCCTCACTGTTGCTGTACAAAGCACAGAAGTCCCATGATCCTCAGGTGCTCTCATGTTCCTGCAGAGCGTAATGCAGTGTCCGATGTATTCACACTTCCGTGCCTAATAAGTGCTTGATAACATTTACCAACAGTGCTTTCCCAGCAGGGATGCGTGTAATGTCATTCGATATCTCTTTGGATGCATTAAATGTCCCTCTGTGTCTCAACAGCTCTTCAGGGAAGTCCGAATAATGAAGATACTGAATCATCCAAATATAGGTAAGTTCAAAAAGGAGCTTTACAGCTCATTCACTCACTCATCTTCAACCGCTTATCCGGGGTTGGTTCGCAGGGGCAGCAGCTCTAGCAGGGGACCCCAAACTTCCCTTTCCCGGGCCACTTTAACCAGAAACTGACCGGACCAAAAGTTTGAAGATCTTAACAGTAGCCTTAGATCTATGCTAATACTTGACTTCCCTTTATATTTTTGGAACATATTAGTTTCCTAAAGATTTAATTCACATTCAGATATCGGTTTTAATGCAGTGAGGGATCTCTAACCCGACCGGTAAACTCGGCTAACGCCAATGTAAAACCTTCATTGTTAAAAACAATCTTTTCTTAGAAAGCCTCCTTTCATTTTATTTTTCTCAATTTCTCCTGCAGTGAAATTGTTTGAGGTGATTGAGACAGAGAAGACACTTTATTTGGTGATGGAGTACGCCAGTGGTGGTAAGTGAAGACTTTATGCATATACACTGAATGCGTGACATTTGGTTGATCATGTGAGCGTATTTCTGCTTGTCATTTCTGCAATATCGGTTCTAAAATAGCTTAATAAGCCCACATAAAGACAAAAACCCTGTCAGTGCTGAATACCATGAGGTCGTGCAAGTGGAAGCTGCCTCAATATTATTATAGAAATCTTTAAACTTTAAACTTATTTTATCTAAAGTACCTCACAGCGAGAGTGAATACATGATTGTGATAACCCGAAGCCTGTGAATATTCTCATTTGTCCACGTCATCGTTACCCCCAAAGAAATTTAAGTCAAAAACAACTGGACTAGGACAAACAACCAAGTCCAGTTGTTTTTGACTTAAATTTCTTTGGGGGTATGGTAACCCTAGTTGCGTTAAATGTAATATAAAATGATAATATACTGATTGATAGTTGTATATTTCCTCTCTCTACTCCAGGAGAAGTATTTGACTATCTAGTTGCTCACGGCAGAATGAAGGAGAAGGAGGCCAGGGCCAAGTTCAGACAGGTGAGTCATCAGTATTGCATCGCTCGCACCTCTGTCGTCATTCATTTTACTGGTTTCAGACGGACGACTGCATAGCACCAAGATCAAGCCTCGTCACCAACTGCAGAGGAAAGATGGAGTGCAGATAGCCCTGCCTGAGACCAGGGGGGTGGATGAGAATAACTTCCTTATAGATGCTGCTCTGACACCTAGTGGTGCTACAAGAGCAGTAAGACATTGACAGCAGTTCATGAGTTCAGGTGGCTCTTTCATGCTCACTCTTACCCTGAAAATGAACAGAATTAGTCCAGTTCTTTCACATCCATGCTGTTCATATTTAAAATCCTTAGATGAGTCAGAGGCATTGTGTATGACGCAGTGTGTGTGTGTGTGTGTGTGTGTGTGTGTGTGTGTGTGTGTGTGTGTGTGTGTGTGTGTGTGTGTCTGTGTGTGTGTGTGTGCGTGTGTGTGTCACACAGTATAGAGATCATCATTCAGAAAGGTGTGTGTGGCTGAGAGAAGGCCGGTGGGTGGTGTAGGAATTTTACACAATACTTTTCAGAATTTCACACCAATCAAAAGGACCTAGCAGAGTATATATTGCGTAATTCAAATTCTACAGGAGGCTTTCTGGAGTCAGCAGAGTCGTTGGTAGTTTAGTGCGCCAGCAGGCATTTATTAGCAGAAGGACATCGGATGATACAGACGTCTGGAGAAATGTTCTATTCTCTATCTAGAGTAACTGTGAGCACACAGTACCCGTGATCAGAGTCAAGAAGTTCTGATATCTATTCTAAAAACTCCAGCATATAAACTTGTTACAAAGGCGTGGTTATGTGTGCGCTTGTGCGTGCATATGTGTATTTTAGAAGTAGCAGTTGCTCCAGCCTCCATCTTCCTCCCTGTGCGTAGGAGTAGCCTCTGTAGAGCAGGAGTCTTCTTCTTTATCTGTGAAGAAAGCACAACACGTACAGCAATTTCCCTAATCTCAACTAACTTTGCCAGGTGCATATTTGCAACATGGCTAGTTCATTGTCTTTGTGACCTTGACCGACTTACTGTTCCTGTGCTTTTGGAGAAAGCAGAAAAAGATTGAGTCAAAAGTTTGTGTGCTTTTGGAAACAGAAAAGTTTGAGCTTGGACTAATAATCACTATCACACTTTAAATGATCATACCTAATAATCACACTTATCACATTCTTATTAATCATTACTAATAAACTCGCTAACATATGATTATTAATTCTTCAATCATTGATTATCACACTCTTATTAATCATTACTAATACACACACTAACACGTGATTATTAATTGAATTATTACTAATACACACACTAACACATTGATTTTTAATTCTTCAATTCCCCCTGTTGATCACTCACCAGAGTGATCATTCCTCCGAGACCACAAAATCCTGGATGTCTAAAGGGATGCCACGGACGTGGCCTGCCAAGTTCTATAACTCTAACAATTATCAAACCATGCACATATGAGATAAATTACCACTAAAATAATGAATATTACAATAAACACACTAAGTGTCCACACACACACTGTTTGTTCTCTACTCCTACTTAACCCCTTTACCCTATTTATCAACTCTATATACTGTGGTGTTCTTTACTATTGGTGTATGTGGGTCAATCATAGATTATATGTATTTACAGAAGTCCCTTAACCCTGTTCGGTTAGATCTGTTCTGACTTGATCTAAGGACCTTTTGGGCTCCTCCCCCTGTCTACACCTTGAAAGGTGAATCCACTTGTCACTGTCCTGCACTTTTACTGCTGTGGAGGTTCGCTCCACTACCCTATGGGGTCCTGTCCACCTGGGGTGTGTCCACTTTCTTTTCAATGTCTTTACATATACCCAAGGTTCACCTAACAGAGTCAGTGAGGCGGGTACTGGTCCTGACCCCCCTTGGCTTCCTGACAATGTCTTTACCCAGCCTTGGAGTTGAGTCACCTGGGACCGTGCTAGTCCTGGTGTGGCCCCTGGCTGCAGCGGTTCCTGGTGTCTTGGTCCAGGGATGGTGCGACCTGTAAATAACTCATAAGGGGTAAATTTCTTTTCTCTGTTCACACTAGCCCTCTTAGAGTATAATGTCATAGGCAAACAGTCTAATCATGATAAACCTATAGTTGCCATCAACGCTGAGCAACGCTCAGGGAAAAAACTTGCACTACTCAAAGTGAACTATCACTGAAATGCACCTTTATCTCTCTTGCACATTAAAATCCTCATAGTGTATTGTAATATAGTGTTTATCTGCGATACTGTACTTTTATTTTATTTTATTGTTGTTCATATTTTGTATTTTATATTTTATCTTATTTTTAGTATTTCTGATTGTTTTGTACCGCTGCTACGATGACCTAATTTCCCCTCGGGGATAAATAAAGTTATCTATCTATCTATCTATCTATCTATCTATCTATCTATCTATCTATCTATCGTATCTATCTATCTATCTATCTATCTATCTATCTATCTATCTATCTATCGTATATGTTCACTCTCTTTCCCTCACCATGCTTACGAGCTGCTGTCACTGCCATCACTTCCTCTCGCTGAGCTGACGGTTTTTTCTTTCACTTCTCTTGTACTTAGTGTCTCAAACTTTCCCTGATCTTTGATAACCACTGCCCATGCTGCGTTTAGTCCTCCATTATCTTTTCTGAAACAGCAGCCGTATACATACAAGTCAATGTCTGGTCGATCCTGTGATTTTGCATGCAAGTCGGGTCTCACTATAATGGCTTGCGTTGTCAGTGGAATGCAGTCATGTGGGTTTTCGTCATCTGGAACTGCTAAACAGCTCGCTGCATTAACTCCTTTGTGTGTGTACATTATATTTGCATCTAAGCCGTCCTCTACTTTTCTCAGTCGAGAGTCTGATAGAGTAAAAACGGATGATGAGATTAACGCTATTACACTATGCCTGGTCAAAATTTTGAGGTGATGCCTGGATTACCTTTTTCTCTAATTCTGATTGTGAGGTGATGTGATGAGTGATCTTGTACACCTGTCCTTCTTTAGAGTATGTGACTGCCGGGATTGTGGTTTGTTCCCAGTCCTGTAACTGAGATGTTGTTTTTACCATGGGCCCTAAATCTTTAGCTTGACTTCCTGCTCCTGATGCTAAGCTAATATGGGGTGTTGCAGTGTCACCCATGTTGTACCACTCTGCCTGCTCTGCAGTGAGCAGGACTTGTGCTACTACTCCTTTCTTTGATACATATGTACTATGAACTATGGTCACTTCTGTTTTTGCATTTGGTCTTATTTACTCATATTTATTCACTCCATATTATATTATTACAAAACAAACAAAACAAGAACAACTGCACCATGTCATGTGAATATGTATATATGTCTATTTCTATTTCTTACCTTTTTAAAATTTAACTTTATTGCTTATTTTTGCTATTTTTTATCTTATTTTGTAATATTCTGTTGCTGCTGTGACAAAAGAATTTCCTCGTCTGCGGGACATTAAAGGTTTTCTGATTCTGATTCTGATTCTGATATATACAGTCCGAAGTCAGTGTCCAAGGGGAACCCTCTACTTCCCTAACTCTTTCCTCATACACTTCTTCAGTTTGGGTACAGTCATAGAGAAAAGTACAGTGGGGAACGTCAGGGACCGGTTCATATGGGTGCACTGAGTGAATCCACGGTGTCCATTGTTGATACAGTTTCAAAACATTGGTAATTGGCGGGTCTGGGTCCTCTTTCAATTGAGCCCAGTAAACGTTGGCCGACTGTTGCTGCTGATCAGGATCTTCCCCTAGGATCCATTGTCCATTGTTACATCTTGAAGTAATTGTCTCTGAACAGTCCAATTTACCCCATTAGGGAAATGAACTTGCACCCCCTGTGGGCCACATAGGATAGATGCTTTTAATCTGACTAGGACGTCTCTTCCTAGCAGTGAGATTAGGCATTGTGGCGAATAAACATAGCTTTGATGAAACTGGTAACCAGCTATTTTAGTGGTGAGGGGTTCTGTGAAAGGGAGTGGCATTGGCTGTCCTCCAAATCCCACCAGGTCTATGGAATATTTGGAGAGCTGTTGACCGAACTGAGGTTGTATCAGAGTTGAATGTGTTGCTCCTGTATCGACTAAAAAGTTCACTTTTCGTTCGTTCACTTCTCCCGTAGCAAGGAGTCAGCCTCTCCCCTTGCCCTTGACCCTGGGCACCCCTAGTATTGGTCTGGATACCCGGTGCCTTGGGGCGACTGGTTACCTGGGGCCAGTTGTGGTTGTGATGGCACCAGCTGTTGTTGCTGCTGTGGCGGGGGTCCCCCTCTTGGTAGACCTCTCTGGTTTTGTGGACAGTCTCGTGCCCAATGTCCATGACCTCCACACACGAAACACCCATTGTCCCTGGCCCCCGGTGGTCCGCCCCTGCCCCTTCCATAACCTCCTCGAGGATTAAAGCCTCGTCCTCTTCCTCCTCTATAATGTGATTGTGGTGGGCCCCATGGTCCTGGTGGGTTCCATGGTCCCTGGGGAGGGGGTCCTGCATAGAATTGGCCTGCAACTGGGGCAACTGGAACTGGGGATTCCCATTGGCGCTGGCTCCTCCTGTTGTTGGCTCATTTGTGCTTGTGTCTCTTACTGTAATTTGGTCAGTTGTATTTTCAAATGATCTATCTCTGTTTTGCTCACAGCCTTTCTTTCATCTGCTCTACGCATGTGATGTTGAAGTGTCCTCATCCATATGTGTAATGGATCCATGTCTGCTCTGGGGTCATCCTCCATCTTTGCCTGCACTTCCTTATCTGTTCCTTTCATAACTGCAGCTTTAAACATTGATCCCTGCAGTGGATCTGACCCTGGGTTTGTTCCTGACCTTTCCTGCCAGTCTTTCCTGCATCTAAATCTAATTGGTCTGTTGTCCCTAATCCGTATTTCTGTCCAAATAATTCTTAATTCTGTAGGAAATGCTGCTACATTTTTAACACTGTTTCAATTATTGCTCTTTATCACTTATTTAGTTTGTACTTATTTTATTTCATATGCTGCTAAACTGCACAGTGCGTATTGTTGTATATTGTATAAACCTACGCTTAACCACTATGTCCGTTGCACTCTGTCACATTTAGTTATTGTTTGATTTATTTTACGTTAGCTTTATTTTATTTGATTATGTTAGCTTATTGTTGCTCTGATCCTTTACCATCTTTGAATTGAAACAGTTGCACAATAATTTCCTCTGGATAAATAAAACTTGAATCTTGAATCTTAATCCTCTCACATCACCTATAGTGGGATACCGTGACTCTACTAAGGAGCTTTTCATAAAATCTAATGTTTTAAGATTTACGGATATAGTCAAGCTAAAAATACTTGAAATCTTATTCAGAGCTGTAAAAAATCTTCCTACAGGTATTCAATCTTTATTTAAATTAAGAAACAATTGCTATAATTTAAGAGGACTGCTTCGATTTGAAACAAGAAAAGCAAGAACTAACATTAGACAAAGATGCGTGTGCGTGTCCGTTATTGGTGTAAAAATGTGGAATGACCTTAATGATAAACTGAAAGTAATTACAACACGACCGATATTTAAAAAGACCTTGAAATCGGAAATAATTAATGCATCTGTATAAATGTTATAATTGGAAAAGAGAAAAATGAATAAATAAATAAAAAAGGGAAATGTTGTTCATTTTGATTATTGAATACATGGAAATGAGAAAAAAGTAAAACCTTATTTAAGCAAATATGAATTTTGATTTTGCAGATTTTGATTTTTGCTTTGTGAGTATGTGTGTGTGTTTATATGTATAATATGTTTAAATGTATATAAAGTAAGTAAATGATTTCATTTATTTAGGTATGAGTAAATATACTTTTAATCAAATATATGTTTAATCATAAAATATCTTGTGTTTAAACAGTTAGAACTGTGATGTTAGGGTGGGCTGATAAAAGCAAGTTCCTTTCTTTGGTTGAAATTGTCAAAACATTATGTCATTTTATTTAACATCTGATGTAGAACCAAAAATTTAAATTCATTCATTCATTCATTCATGGTGAGCTCTGTGCCTACGGTTAGACCAGCTCATTTCTGTCACCATATTCCAGCTTCGTCACTAAGTGGTGGTAGTTGTGCATTCATGTGTTCCTTGTCTGCTAAACTAAATGGTTTATATATATCGGTGGTCCTGTCCCTAGTCTTAGTTCCTGGTCCTCTGCTTTCGCATTCTGACCATCGTATCTCCTCTTCCTCCCCCTCTGAGCCAGAACTCATCATACTGATTTTTTCTAGATTTACGTGTTTGTTTTTAAATCCCTCTCTCTTTCTCCCGTGTTTGTCGTTTTTCTGGCTTCTACAGTCATAGTCAGAGTGGTCTGAGTCAGTTAAGTCAGTCTCAGGTTTGGGTTTTCCTGCTTTGTGTCGCTGTCTTGTGTGTGTTGCTGCTCCATCTATTTCTCCCTCTAACTCTTCTCCTAGTATTCCTGACTTCCCATGTTCCCTTTCATACTTTTTTTCTCATACTGTCTCTCCGAAAGCCCCTCCTTTCTGTTGTGCCCTCTCATGCAATCTCTCTTCCTCACATCGCGCTCCTCTCTGACGCTGTCTCTCCTCCTCCCACTGTCTCTCCTCTTCTGTCTGAAGTCTCACCCTCTCAGATTCACCTGTTATTATACTATAGTCTTTCTTCCCTCTTTTTGTATCCTCATATTCTGCGTTTCTTCTCATTCTTACCTTCATACTTCCTTCTGCCTCAATCGTAGGTAACTGTAAAGACAAATCTGGGTATATTCTACTTGCTGAAGGGGCTGATGGTGACGGGGGTGGGTGTGGATAGGGTGGGGGTACTGTTTCTGCCTCCTTCTCTTCTGCCCTATTTCTCAGCTGTCTCTACACTCTCAGCTGCCAGTCCGGCCATATGCAAATCTGCTCTTCGCTCCTCCCTCTTCTCCTATTCCTTCTCCTCCTTCTTTCTCTTATGCCACAACCTACTCAGACCATTATTTCTGTTTCCCACTACTTCTTCACGTGCTCTGTCCTCCTCTAACTCCTCCTCTAACTGAACCATATATTACATACATATACATACATATTTTACCATATTCTCTGGCTCGCTTCACCCGTCCTACTACTCACTGCCAGTATTCATCCCAACCTAATCCTGGGCCTGTAAATTACCTTTAATATAGCACATCATATTCCCAAAATGTGTAGTTGCATTTTCATGAGAAATCTCTTAAAATGTGTAGTTGCATTTTACCGTTACTTCCTGTTTTTAGGCTTGTGCTTTTATTTTGATAGAGTGTAACCGGAAAAGAGAAAAAAAGAACAACTTTACAGTTTTTAAATGTCTTGCAAACGGGTCTATCAAAAGTGCAAAAACTTAAGGAAATGTAAACCCACAAGTTTGTTTAGCACCTGGCTGATAAGGGCACAAGGTTTGTCATCATTTTGTTTTACTGTGGTGCTTAATGCTTTATCAAAACGGGATGTCCTTGTGTTGCTTTGCATCGTTTTATACAAGTCTTTTTTAAGCTTTTAATTTAATCAGTAACGCTGTTTTGGAACGATTCAGAGCATCTGTCCTTCTGAAGGAGACAATTATTCCATTACACTGCTTGCTAGTATTTAATAAATACAGCATTATTTTTTGTGTGCATTAACAATCTTTGGAAGTTAAAGCTGCAAACTGATATAATAACTGTTATAATATCATTTTTTTTAGTTAAATATGTTTGTTTATTGCACTCTATTCTGAGTTTGTAATTAAGATAAAATAGGTTTAAAGTATATTTCATGATTGTAAATGACAATTCATTTTCTGTAAAAGGTTAAAAACACACTATTTTGATATTGTTGAACATGATATTATATAGATGGTATTATTTATTTATTTATTACATATTATTTTTGTTTCATTCCATAGCTCTTACTCTTATTGTGCACGTTGTGTTCACGGTGTGTTCAGAGTCTTCAATGTGTCAAAAGATTTAATGGAGCAACGGTATCATCTATTTTGCCCAAAAATAAACACTTGTGAACCATCAGTTAAAGAGTCCGACCATCAATCAGCCGGGACTCTACAGGGCCTGTCATAGTTATTTCAGCTGTTAAAGTACTATTCACAGGTATTTATTTATTCTTTATTCACACACACTCGTTATCCGGTCAGTGGATCTAGTCCCCAGTGATCCTCCCCTCACTCAAGCTTCTACTCTACCGTGATAGAGCGGAGTGAGACGATATAAATCACTACTTTTAATGACCAAAAGCCGAGTGTCACAGCCCCGTTATTTATGTACCCCCAGATAAGAGAAGACCAGTGGTGAGTTTAATCGTCAGGCTTTTCTGTGATGTCTGCAGCAAGCTTCTACTGACAGTGTTTCACCATCAGCGGCTACAGACTGGGTGTATCCACCACCACAGAAACCTACTCACACTTTTATCTGTTTGAGTTCTCTATTATCCTCGAAACTTCCCACACAACAATCCCACAAATAAACACAGTTTTTAAGTATTTCTTACACTTTGGTTCCCAGAACCTTAGGTCCCAGACCTACAATTTTTTCTTTGGTTCCCAGAACCTTTAGGTCCCAGACCTATGGTGGCTTTCTAGGCTCACCTAGGGGCTATCCCCCTGTGGCGCTTTTAGTCCTTAATGCCTAATGTATATTTGAGGGTCTCTACAGCCTCCGGCCTTTCTGCGTTCCCTGAACGTCTTACTGAGCACCGTTTATGCGCCTAGGACCTGTCGGGATTTATGATCCCAACACTCCTTTACCTTTTACTTATACTGATTCCAAATCAGTTTAACAGGCCTTTTTTCAATCGTCAGTCCCCCGGCTAAATTTGGATCAAATTAACCTCTAGGAAACATACTGACATTCTCCACCAATTTAGATTTTAAGGCCGAATCACAGTCTTCACTTCTTAAGAAGAATAGGTGACTGCTTACCTTTTGTCAGTGATGGGCCCTTGTGGAGAAGTTCAGTCGGCCCCAGGAGGTTCCCAGTGACTCCGCGTGGTCACCGGTCCAACCTCTGCAGCTCCTTTTACCTGAGCCTCCTTGTCAGAATCACGTCCGGGGTCACCAAGTTTCTCTGTAGGAATTTTACACAATACTTTTCAGAATTTCACACCAATCAAAAGGACCTAGCAGAGTATATATTGCGTAATTCAAATTCTACAGGAGGCTTTCTGGAGTCAGCAGAGTCGTTGGTAGTTTAGTGCGCCAGCAGGCATTTATTAGCAGAAGGACATCGGATGATACAGACGTCTGGAGAAATGTTCTATTCTCTATCTAGAGTAACTGTGAGCACACAGTACCCGTGATCAGAGTCAAGAAGTTCTGATATCTATTCTAAAAACTCCAGCATATAAACTTGTTACAAAGGCGTGGTTATGTGTGCGCTTGTGCGTGCATATGTGTATTTTAGAAGTAGCAGTTGCTCCAGCCTCCATCTTCCTCCCTGTGCGTAGGAGTAGCCTCTGTAGAGCAGGAGTCTTCTTCTTTATCTGTGAAGAAAGCACAACACGTACAGCAATTTCCCTAATCTCAACTAACTTTGCCAGGTGCATATTTGCAACATGGCTAGTTCATTGTCTTTGTGACCTTGACCGACTTACTGTTCCTGTGCTTTTGGAGAAAGCAGAAAAAGATTGAGTCAAAAGTTTGTGTGCTTTTGGAAACAGAAAAGTTTGAGCTTGGACTAATAATCACTATCACACTTTAAATGATCATACCTAATAATCACACTTATCACATTCTTATTAATCATTACTAATAAACTCGCTAACATATGATTATTAATTCTTCAATCATTGATTATCACACTCTTATTAATCATTACTAATACACACACTAACACGTGATTATTAATTGAATTATTACTAATACACACACTAACACATTGATTTTTAATTCTTCAGTGGCATCTGTCAAAGAACAGTGTATCTTCTATTTGATTGATGTTATTGATTGAGCACATGTCTGTGAAATTATAACTGTCAACATTCATAGCAACTGCGTACTGTGTGTCACAAGATTACAGTGATACTGACAGGAGAGACATTTGAACCTGATAAATCATTGGAACTGTACCAAATGTCTTAGCCCTTAGCAAAAGTTAGCCAAATTAAATAGTATTTTGATTAGTGTGATGCAGTATAAACGTTTTCTGCCCAAGATTTAGGACATAGAAGACATAATCATTGAAATTCTCCATTCAGAGTGACCTTTTGACTAAGGCGTTTCCTTGATGAGGGTGACCTATTTTGATTTTCTTGCCTGCGGAAAAATGAATGAATTGAATGCATTTATTTATTTCGGTATATATTAAGCTTATATAACCGAAAGGTTCTAGGTTGAAGCCAAGGCTTATATACCCCTACCCCTTTTACCTTAAAAACGAATACAAAATACAAAAGGATCAGATCACAGACATTTGGAACTAATCAGTACACTTAAATCTCTAGAGAATTAGATTTACATTTTATTTTGGGGCTTAAACAGTCTTGCTAACATGAAGTCTTGCTAGCATACTACTTTTTTTTTTTTAATTTTGTGGTTTGTGTTGCAATGGTAAGGTGATTGGCAGAACATATTGATAGCTAATTAATGGTTTACAAGCAAAAATGGCAACTTTTATCTGGTTTCACCTTCGCAAATGAGTAGTTTTGCTGTTTTGCTTTGTGATATATATGACAGTAAATGAAATATCTTTGGTTTTCGGAATGTTGAACCAACAAAACAAACAAATTGAAGACAATCTGTAGGCTCGGAGTAATTGTGAAGGGCCCCTTTCCACTGTCATTTTATGGACTAAACAATTAATCAAGAAAATAATGACCAGATAACCAAAATAATTCTTAGTTTCAGGCCTATTGTGCTCTTTGTGCCCAGGTTTTTAAGTCTTTCATACTTTGTTGTAGATCTCTTCTTCCATCACTATCTAAATAACTATGTAACTCCTGTTTTGAAAAGTGCTATATAAATTGTTTTCTTTGTTAACATTTGATACACTTATGATGTCTTATGACCTGTGTGTTTGTATTTCAGATTGTGTCAGCAGTGCAGTATTGTCACCAGAGGAGGATAGTACACAGAGATCTAAAGGTGGGGATCTAAACTCTCTCTTATATCTGATTACTTCTGAATAGCATCCACATCTGGCATATATATCTTGGGAAAAACTCTCTTTTATCAATCATGCTCTGTCTTTGCTAAAACGTTAACAATTCACATGACGATCGCCGATTTCTCCCCACCTCAGGCGGAGAACCTGTTGTTAGACGCAGATATGAACATCAAGATAGCCGACTTTGGCTTCAGTAATGAGTTCACTGTGGGCAGCAAGCTGGACACTTTCTGTGGCTCCCCACCCTACGCTGCTCCAGAACTCTTCCAGGGAAAGAAGTACGATGGACCAGAGGTGGATGTCTGGAGCCTCGGGGTCATCCTCTACACACTGGTCAGCGGATCACTGCCCTTCGACGGACAGAATCTAAAGGTAATGTCTTCCTGTCCGAAACCTTTCCGCAGACGACCTGATAGTCACGACCACTTCACACAGCCACTGGCCAGATGTGCAGAAGTATGAAAGTATAGGCTGGCTTCGAATTTCACACACTTTAACTGCGAGTGTGTACAACCAAGTGCAACACCACAAATGCCTTTGAGGAGAGACGGCATCAAAGTATGCAACGTTTCCACCCCTTTATATAATCGCAGGTCTTTTTGTCCCTCTTTCAAGCGTGGTTGTTCAGAAAAAGTAAAAACCCTTTTTCTTTCATATTCAGATCATTTGAAACACACTGACAGCTTTGATTGTCTCTGTAGCAAAAATAAAAGAAACAGGAAGTCACTACAGTAAAAGTAATAATAAATGCTTCTCTGCAACACATTTTTATTCATTGAAATATATGAATAATTCTGTTGAGTCTGAATTCACATAGAAAGCAAAAGCCAAAGTAAATGACAAATGCAAAATGAGGTGCTACAGCCTGGTGTGTGAACCAAGTTTCTTATACAGTAAGTGGGGTATTAACTCAGGCTATTCTAACTAACTGAGGATGTTTATATGTCTAAACCCTGAACTGGGTTTCTTGTATGACCCAGTTAACAGTGGAATTGCCTCTGTCCATCATTTGGATTTAGTCATTGTTGAGTTTCAATCATCCTTGCTTTAATAATGAAGCATTTTTGAAGTATGAAATGAATGTTGTTCCAGGTCTGCTGGATGAGTAAATAGGCAACTTTTTTCTAACAACTAAAAAACTCTATCCTGTGATTATAGCTGGGTGATGATCATTTAATTGTATATTTAACGGAAGGTGTTTTAATGAAATATAAAGTATAATACAGTACTATTACTACTAAAGATATTATTATACACATTCATCATTAATTCCTCAGTCATCTATTTTTTATAACTACAGGCATATGCTAACCAACAATTCCACAATTAAATTGATCTGGATTCTTGTGAATGCATGTAAATGTAATCAGTGTATAGCTGGAAAAAAACTTTTATTTTTCTCTCTACAGACTCTTTATTGAATAACCAGAAAACATACTTTGTATAATGTCTGTCTGTCTGTCTGTGGATTGGCTTGCAGGAGCTGAGGGAGAGGGTCCTGCGGGGAAAGTACCGTATTCCTTTCTACATGTCAACAGACTGTGAAAACCTGCTGAAGAAACTACTTGTGCTCAACCCTGTAAAGCGAGGCAGTTTGGAGGTATTACTGGTGCTCTTCGCAGTTATTTATATATCAGAAATATTTTTCACAGCAGCCCGACAGACAGTCTTAACGATTTTGAGCATGATTGTTGTGCGTCATCTGAAAGCCCATAATTGCTGCTGTTGTTGATAATCAACCAACAGAACACTTCACTTTACAGTCTGTCAGATGGAGATTTGGAAGCAGTATTCATCTGAGATCAAAGAGTGGTCTTGCATAATTAATATAGCTAAATGAATTTGTGGAGAAATAAATTAATTCATTCAACAGAATCCTTCTGCGTTGTGCTTAAACTTTATCCATGTTATCAGGGATGGTTGTAGCTTGTTGTTTCTTTGCAAACAATATATAATTGTCAGTTCAGTTCACACCCAGGCTGTCAAAGAGTCAATACCACCCCTGCACGCAAAACCAGACTGAAGTTCAATAGTAAAGATTTCTCTAGCAATAAAAACAATTGATCACGTTGTTGTTCAGCCCCCACTGATTTCATGAAGAAGTCATTAATTTCTCATCTGTCTGTTAACCGTCGTGTGATAATTGACGTCATGATTAATTATCAGGAATTGCAATTGAACTAATTCTACTTGACATACATGAACTCTAAATGTCTTGTTTCTTTGTTAGCAAATCATGAAAGACCATTGGATGAATGTGGGTCATGAGGAGGAGGAGCTAAAGCCTTACATCGAGCCTGAGGCGGATTTCAGTGATTCATCCAGAATAGGTGAGTCTGATAATGTGTGTGTGTGTGTGTGTGTATGTGTATGTGTGTGTGTGTGTGTGTGTGTGTGTGTGTGTGTGGACATCACTATGTATCACAGCATGCTGACTCTTGTTGACCTCTGTCTGTCTGCCATCAGAGCTCATGGTGACGATGGGTTTCCCTAAAGATGAGATCACAGAGTCTCTACAGAACCACAAGTACGATGATGTCATGGCCACCTACCTGCTGCTCGGCAGAAAAGCTCCAGAGGTCAGTTTGTTTGACTTACGTCATATTGACATCATCACTAGCAGGTAATGCATTAGGTTTTGACCATATCCTGTGTCTCGATGTTCCAGTTTGAGGGGAGCGAACCTCTGACCAACAGCATCCTCGGTCAGCGACAGCGACCGACCAGTGACATCAACAACAGCTCTAGCATTTCTCCTGCTCATCCCAAGGTCACGCGCAGCATCTCGGCCAATCAGAAGCAGCGCCGCTACAGTGATCATGGTGGGGATGATGAAGGTGGTGGTGGTGGTGGTGGTGGTGGTGTCGTAGAGAAGCCAAGTAAAGTAACCTCATCCTTCCCAGCTCTGAGAGTGCTGCTGGCTGCATGCTGTGTAGGGGGAAGTTGCTCTCAGTCACTGAGGATTGGCCGGTGAGCACCCTGCTGATGTGCTCTGAGCAAGGCACTGGAGCTCTATAAGCTTCACTGGTGCTCTTAAATAGCTGAATAAAGCTTTAGAAAAGCTAACTTTTATTTTTTGAGGACAACAAATAAAGCACATTTCAACTGTTATGGTGAAAGAACAAATTGTGCATCAAACCTGGTTTGTTTGCTAAATGTTTATTTTCACAATCAGTCGGTTCAAATGCACAAATCAGTGACTCAACCTCAACACTGCTCTTGTTGTGTAGCAGCTTCCTCTTATGTTGTGTGAGGCCATTGTGTCTGGTGCCATCTGCTGGCTGACTGCCTTCCTGCAGCTCCCTGAGGAACAGCACCTTCAAAGCATGAGGAGGAAACAGCTTTGCTTTGTACCTGCTCACTTTAGCTTCTATAGCTGTATGACATCTTAAACTGTGTGTTGGTGGTGCAAAGTGTTATATTTGATGAATCCATTGATGTCTTAAATCTTGGCTTTGAGTGGCTTTGCTTGATGCTATTGTAACAAAGGCGACGTCCTTGTTTGTCCTTTTTTTCCTCTGAAAACTCCTGAAATCGGAGCTGTGATGGTGATATGCCCGGTGAAAAGTGTGTAAGTGTGCTCTCATGTGTGTGTCTCTCCTAGTTGGTCCAGCCGTGCCCCCGGCGGTATCGTACACGAAACGCGGTCAGGCCCTGAGTGTAGAAAGTGACCACAGGGAGGAGTGGGACGGAGCACGCCGGCTGGAGCTCAACACTTCAAAAGGAGACGTTCCTGCTTCACCACTGGGGGTGCAGGAGCGGAAGAAAACTACAAGTGCTGTGGGGGTGAGGAAGACACAATTGCTCACATATCCACATGTCCACATACACCACATGCACATAAACAAAATACATTTTATATTAGTTCTACATTTTTGCTACTCATCGTTATGCTATTTTTCACTCCATGAGGCGTCACTAACACTCTGACATGCTTTTACACGTTTCTCTCTTTTGACAGACCAATGGCTCAATGACTCGCAGGAACACGTATGTGTGTGAACGATCCTCTACTGACCGCTATTCAGCTATTCCCAATGGCAAAGACAGCAGGTAAACACAGTTAACTGCAGGGTGAGATCAAGATCTCTATGTTCTCTGTGTTTTTCATTCTTGTCTTAGCCATTTTCTGTTTACTCTTCTAGTGCATAATACAAACCCCCGTTGCTTTGCTGAAATATCTTCATCTTTGTTCCACAGTTTAACTGAGGTGTCAGGGAGCACCTCATCGACTGCAATGAGCTCCACAAGACCTCGTCACACCAAGTCCATGTCATCGTCAGGGCATCCTTCAAAGAGCACACTGCCCCCCATCGATGACAACACAGAGCTGAAAGCCAGGTGAGGAGCCTGAGCATGACCTGATCATCTGCAATAACTGTGGCTATCATGACTGTGTATTTTCTATGTAAAATCAGACGTAGCATCTACAATGAGGTCTGTTCTCTCTTGATCCAATCATACTCTTCTACGGGAGTCCCCCTCTTGTCAGATTTTGAATCCGCCTCATTTCCTCTTACCAAAAAAGGGCATGTATGTGACGTTGGGGGCAGGGAGATACGTCTATCTGGCTGACTCCTCCGAGGTGAAGTCAGGGCCAGCGGCTAGCTGTCACTCAAGAGGCCGTGCCATTAACTTAAACCTCCAATAAATAGAATGTTTTTTTGTACCAGACCTTAAATAGGTTAAATTATGCCTTGTAAACGGCCTGTTTAACATGAGGGTCAATGAGAAAATGCTTTATTATGAAACCTGCCCCTAGTGGACATTCGGCGAACTGCAATGTTTGACACCTAATTGGATAAACCAGGAAATTGCTGTGGGGCTTGTGTAAAATACAATTTGTGGCAAAGATAGTGATGCTTATAGTCTGACTGACTTCTGAATTATAATACATACAGCAAGCATGCTAATACAGATTTTTTATGGTGTACAATATACAAAACCTATTTTGACAGATGACAGTGATTTCACCCTTAATGTTTGTGTTACAGCTCCTCTCCCCGGGGTCCCTCCACCTCTCCGTCTGCACACAGCATTAGCACCCCAGAGAAGAATCGTTTCCCCCGTGGTACCACCAGTCGCAGCACCTTCCATGGTGCTCAGCTCAGAGATCGACGCAGTGCCACCTACAATGGCCCCCCGGCTTCACCCACATTGTCCCATGATACAGGGGCTCTCGCTCAGCAACGCAGGGGCACCTCCACTGGGATCATCAGCAAGATCACCTCAAAATTTGTCCGCAGGTCAGTGAAGACAAACAGCTACACACTAGATTATACTTTTGGCACCTAACAGTTAAGGTTTTCACAGAGAGTAAAGGTTCTTTTGCTGATTACTAAAGCACTGGCAGTTATGAGTGCTTTCTTTTGCTGCTGCTTTGTACGTCGGACAAACACATGGATGTCCTTTCTTATGTATCTGCATGACTGATCCTCACTTAATTTCATATCCCACTAAATGGATCAAGTATGAGTTCTGCTTATGTTAGGGAAATAATCTTCAAAGCCTGATGACTGGTCCACGTGTTGGAATTAATATTTTTGCTGTATGTCATCTGCTTTCATTGTTAAATTATTTGTTTTTAAATGCACCCACAATATAAATCTTAACCTTATTCTTAATAAATGAGACTAAAAATGAGGCTAGCAGCTCTGTGAGGCTGCACTTTGGCACTGTGGTATTTAGAACTAAATGCTAACGCCAGGCATGCTAACATGCTGGTGTGCAGCAGGTTGATATTTTTTTTATTTTTTTAGAAAATTGAATTTTTAAAAACACCAGCTCAACAAGGACAGTGAGTGCTTGTATACAGTAAAAGGAAACGTCAAGATAACACAATAAAAGCCGTATACATTTATTTCCATCGTGCTATCTTTGCGTACAATAATAATACAAATGTTACTCATACTGGTATCTTAGTTAGCATGTTAGCATTACTGCTAATTAGCACAAAACACAGTACAACAGCTGAGGCTGATGGGAATAATTTTGCCTTTTTATTTAGTCATTTAACAAAATACTAAACCAAGTAAGAATATCTAATGGCTAAGAATAGAGTAGCAGTTGAGTAGTATTCTGTCAATCCTATAAATTTCCAAATCTGAACTACGTTGAGATATTCCATTAGCCTTCAAAGTCCATGGATTTCTGGTTAAGGTTAAAAATGCTTAATAGTTAAGTTCTCCTTAAATCTCTTTAGATTTAAGGAGAACGTTTTGTAAACTGTTTCAGCAGTGGAAACAGAGAAAGCATCACACGCTCTCCCTGCCTTTTTAGTACAGATGCACTGCTCTTTGATGTACCCCCCATCCTCAGTGCTTACTAGACACCACACTGTTACACTGTTCATATGACAAGCGAAGGATCCTTGTGTCACCTTCACGCTGGCCCATCTGTTAAAGGCTCACAGCTTTCTCTCCTTTTCTCCCCGCATAGAGCTCTGTCTTTCAGGTCGTCCCGGAGGTAGGAGATCACAACGCTTGCTGCACCTGTCCCCCATGTCCAGAAAAATAAAACACTGTGCCCACTTGGCCCATGTTTCCTTAACCCCTTTGCGCATTTGCCCACAACACCACATCATTGCCTACTGACACTTTTGTCGTGCCGTGTATTTCCTTCCCCTTGTGTCCACTGCCTCCAGAAGAAACCTCACCTCACCAGTCACCAGCTTTCCCTGTACTAAACTAAGCCACGATTTCTGCAAGTCGCTGGCTTCCCTCTCCTAATCTCCCCCTGTCTTCATTTTGAGCTTAAGAAATAAGATCAGGCATATTATGGAGGCCGGATCAAAGATTTAGAACCACTTTTTCAGATACAATAGTATGCATCAAGAAGTCACAGTCACCTCATTATGTTCTTAACCCTGATACCCAGGAGTGTGAGTTCTTTCCTGGCATGATGCCTGACACCCCTCTCTGTGTCCAGTGATGAAGGGGGTGGTGTTGGTAGTGGGTGGGGGAACCCGTGTTGACATTAGCTCGTGGGAGTAACGGTGTATTCCCGGTTTATTTCAGGGTGCCTAGTGAAGGAGAGGCCAGCGCCAGGACAGAAACACCAAGGTGAGAATTTGATTGAGACGTAGATTTCATAGAGAGACTGTAACCAACCTCTGCCTCCTTCAGCGCCTCACCACTTCTCTTTCTCTTCTTTCTGCCTTCTTCTGTCATCGTAGAAGTGCGTCAGGCGACACTAAGGAGGAAAGCGGTCGGGACTCCAAACCTCGCTCGCTTCGCTTCACCTGGAGCATGAAGACCACCTCCTCCATGGAGCCTGCCGAGATGATGAGGGAGATCCGAAAGGTTCTGGACGCCAACAGCTGCGATTACGAGCAGCGCGAACGCTTCCTGCTTTTCTGTGTCCACGGCGACGCTCGCCAGGACAACCTCGTCCAATGGGAGATGGAGGTGTGCAAGCTGCCTCGCCTTTCACTCAACGGCGTGCGCTTTAAGAGGATATCAGGCACGTCCATCGCCTTTAAGAATATCGCCTGCAAAATTGCCAATGAGCTCAAACTGTGACAGCAGATGGAGTCCCAGTCAGTCTTTGGTGAGCTCTGGTTACGGTCTCATCTCATCACTGGATTAGTGTTGATTCACAGGACAAACATTCAGCACTGAAGGTCCTCACCTTGCAGAATCAGGGTGGACTCGGCTGGTAATGTGCAATACTGGCCACGAATGTACTGTACAGGGTAGTGGATCAGAGAGATAACGCAAGGTTTAACCTCTGTGACGGAGAGTTAGCAAAAACAGCTAAGCCCCCCCTTCTTTTTTCTTCCGTCCGTCCCTCTGTCTCTCTCATCAGCCCGCTGCTCCTCGTCACAGCACACATTCATGTAACACATGCAGTATGCAACTGAAGATGACCATCCTGCAATAATGTTTTCAATCTCTTTTTCTAAACGCCTACTACAAGATCTGCTCTCCTCGCTGAATAACCATTAAAATTACTGAAAGCTAAAATAGCCGCTTTTCCACCTGTTTTAAGTCAGTATATAGATCAGGCTGGAGCCCATACTAAAACTATGTAAAAAGAGAATTGTACTGTATGCATAACATCTGCAGGTACTGTATGTATATTGATTTTGCGTTCTGTACATAATTTTATTGTCAATACTGTCTTTTTTTCATGGGATTTCAGTTCTTTCCTAATATAATTGATGTCTCTTAAAGCATTATCCTTTCGGTCTGTGAGTTTTTAAAATAAATTTCTTTTTTCTTTTTTTTTTAAAGAGTCACCATATTAAAATAGTGTTTTTAATTTTATTTAAAGAGCACTAAATTATTTTGTGGAGTATTAAGGGATGTGCTCCCTTGCCTTTTATGTTATATTTTATTTGCCTATGGAAAAAACACTAAGTTGCACCACATAGACTTGAGTAGTAATTTCAGTTTAAACTGAAAATGTGTTCACTTTATTTTCTCTCAGCAGTAGGTACGTGATTTGGAGATCCTGCTGCAGTTGCACAAGTTTTCCAGGGTGATGTGTATGAACATGAGAGTATGCACCAGTATTTCTTTCATGTTAGTTTGGTAGTCCTCAATTACAAAAAAAAGCAGGGTTCAAATTGGTTTACTTTAGAAAGCTGAGGACGTCCGTATCCACAGAGACTGAAGATGCATGTAAAGTCAAATGATCACCGTGAAAGAAAAAGTTTTTCTCGTGGAGCCTTTCTGAAGATCCTGATTTAATCCTGCCCACCAGTGTGATTGTGCAGGTACTTGTGTATCTCCTTGCTTGTGTTTTGTTTTTTTTTGTTTATTTTTTTAATTCAGCGGAATTTATTGTATTTATTCCATTACATTGTAATGTGCTGCTTTGTAGAACTGAGGCGTGCACTTTGTTGGAGAAAATAAAAAGGATTTTATTTGTTTGTATTTATTTTATTTTATTTCTCAGATCTGAATCCATAGTTACACATCTAACTTTAAGATGACAGTTTCCCTCAAGCAATGAAGTAGATGTGTTAGTGCGTGTTGTTTTGCTTTCACACTGAAGCAATGTCATGCTACACAGTGCCAGCAGGGAGCTCAGATGAGATGGAGCAGTTAATAATGTAAACCTTTATTGACTGTAAATAGCATGATATTAGTCAATAAATTAATTATAATCATGACAGCGTTGATGCATCTTGCATACATGTAAGTCAAAGGTAAAGCATTATGGACAATATCCTTAGTTCTTCATTTCGCTTCCTATAAGTGTGTGAAAATAGTTCCTGTGTGCCCAAAATTTTTTCCATACTTCTTATGAAAAGCTGTAATTTTCAATACTTTAAACATCATACAAACCATTAACGATAAAAATGTAAATTGCAAGAATTTACAGGTAAATATTATCCAAATTATAAACATAATTTTTTTTTAAATCATTCTCACTAGCAAATATGTATCTTAACTAGTGTGGTCCCTCTTAAACTTACAAAAGCGTCATTTACAAATATTTTAGCGGACAAGTGGAAAGACAGAAAAATGTAAACATTTCATTTTGGCAGATTTGTCCGAATACACATGTTAATAGGTTAAAAAGTACCATTTCATTATGACTTTCTGTAGATAAATATATGAGATTACAAATGTATAAACATTGCTGAGGCACATGAAAAGCTGAACACAAAAAAAAGAACATACTGGCAAGATTTAATGGATTAATGATCATGGATGTTGCGTTCATCAGGATGGGACGGCCTGTGTGAGGCCCTGGTCATGCATTAATGTCTGGACAACATTTTGGCTCTAATCCTAACTTCAGGTGCATGCACTGAACTCAACATGCACCTCAGCCAAAAATGTTTGGTTGAGATCCATGCTTTTGTCCTTACATGTGTCATGCACTGATTTCAATGGGAGGAAAAGAGCAATGCCTGCCTTGCTCAAGTTAGAATGGCCTGACTGTGGCAGTGTTGTCTGGATATGCTGCAACAGCCATCTCTAAACACAGAGACCACTCAAACAACCACGCAAGAAAACAATCGCTCAGTTGCTCAGATCAATGACCAGGTGCTCATAAATCTGTGTTTTCCCTTTGAAACTGGAGGCCAGCAGGAACTGCCTGTTGTCTATGGAGACTGGGGAGAAGGCCCTGGGCGCCTGGATGTTCACCTCCTGGAAATGGACAAACTCGCCCTTCTTGGCATCCCAGCGGTATACCTGGGTGAAAGAGTAATCGCTGCCCAGGATGGCGTACTGCCAGCTGCCCACAGAGAAGGGCTGGAACACCATGGAGCCACGGGAGGGCATGGTCTGCAATTCTCTAAAGAGGGCCCCGTCCCAGCGCATCACTTTGGAGTCGCCAATAAAGCGCGTCAGACATATGAAGAGGTCGGATTTGACCTGAAAGTGCTTCACAGCGTAGACGTCCTCCATCTCTGGGATGTCAGTGCGTCTGTCGAACAACTTGGTGCCTTTGTTCCACTGGTAGATGACCGGCCTCTGGGAGCTGCTGGACAGGATCAGGTGAGGTTTGGAGGAGATCTCCATGTACTCCACATCGGTGTCCCTGTACCACTGGTGAAGTGACTGGTGAGAGTAGAAGCCGTTGCCGTTCCACTTGTAGATGGTGGTGGAACCGGCCTTGGAGCTGTCTGCTATGACGAAGAAGGATTCTCCATCAATGCGGAACGTCTCAACATCATTTGGTTTGCGTATTTTGAGGATGTCAATGCCTTGGAGCTTGATAAATTTGTTTGCAGAGGTGTCACGCTTATAGATGTGTGAGCCACCAAACAGCTGAGCCACAATGACAAAGAGCTGGTTGTCAATGACCAGAGGTTTGCAAATTACTGTGGATGTGCCTGGCGATGGAAAAGAAAGGAAAAAAAGAAAACAGTTTCACATTGATGCATGTCTCCATCTAGTGGCTCCTCTTCCAATCTCACCCCCTTCCTTTCAAAATCACACAGCTCACTCACAACAACACAACGGCACATTTCAAATTACTTTTACTTACTGTCAATGTCGTCAAAGTTTCTGAAGACCATCTCCACATGATCCCACTCTAGAAAGCTGCATTTCCCTATGAAGGGCTGGGCGAATACCACGTACTGGTCATTCTCAAAAGAAAACGCCTCCACGGATATGGATTCAAACTTCAGGGACTGGTAGGAAGCAAACTCTGAGAGAAACAAAAATATGCTTTAAATATGCTTTGGGGGTATGGCGCATCCGCAGTGGAACTGGAGCTGCGCAGTTGGAGGGTTCCAGCAGATGCCGCTAGAGTTAAAGCAATTCTACTCAGGTGCTGTTTGGGTGCGCTTGGGTCGTTTCTTTTTCTCTTTTTATGATAATGCGCCACTGGTTGAGCCTCTTTCTACCAGTCTTGGAAGACCAAGACTGGTAGAAAGACGCTGAGTCACCAAACAAAATGGCGGCGCTGTGGGGCTAGGACACGTGCACTAAAATCTGGTCTGCAATTGCCATGAGGCTCAATAGGTGGCGCACTATCATCTTTAATTCTAGTGCCATCTCCTGTAACATCCCAACATCCCCAAAGCGCCGCCATCTTTAATTGGTGTCTTAGCCTCCTTCCATAGCCTTGCAGAAGACCAGAAGATGCTGTCAAATCAGAGCAGACTGGGCTTTTTCAGGGGGGTGTCTTAAAGAGACACACGCTAAAACAGAGCGTTTGGGACAGAGGAAGAATACAGGTATATTCAGACAGAATATATGATAAAAAATAAAGTGTTTTTTTTTATTTAATGTTCAAAAATCACATGTTCTAGTAGAAAACCGAAAAAAACAAGTATTAACGTGAAAATGAACATAAGGGACTTTTAAACTAAACATATTTTCTGTACTGCACCTGTGGTAATGCAGTCGAAGGACTGTGGCACCAGATCGTTGATCTTCTTGTCAAGCTGTGAGGCCGGGCCTTTACAGTAAATCTGATCCACTGTAGCGTTGGTGCTGTATATCCACTCCACCAGCCACTTCAATTTACAGTCACATGTGAACTGGTTCCCTCGCAAATCTCTGAGGAGAGAAAAACACCAAATTTACCAACATGAATGCTCGCATCTTTTTAGATGGATTCTTATTTTCATACGCTGCAGTCACTAAACTATAACTGCTGGCTTTACTCTCTGGCCCTCACAACTTCACTTTGTGCTCTCATTAATATCAAGAGGGACTAGAAAGGAGCACTGCACATCTTCAGCGGGTGATAGCTCCTCGCTGCAGCATGTAATTGTAATGGTGTTAAAAGCACCACCCACACATTTTTCAAGCTCTGGCTGAAGTGGAATAATGATACAGAGTTCTATATATAGGAGAACTCATTGTTCGCTGAAGAATACAGTCTACTTTTATGTAAGACTATGTCAGATTATGTAATTTATCTTTCTGTTTCCAGAGGGATTGGAATTCATACTTACACTTTCGTCAAGGCCTCAAGACCTTTGAACAAATCTTTGGGCAGAGTGTCCAGATTATTGTAGGCCAGACTCCTGGAAAGAAGGACAAACGTATCAGATATATCATACTACTGCAGAGGTTTGGTGTTATTTTGAGCAGTATTAGTGGTTAAAAAAGACGTTTTAATGCCTTCACCGTACTGCCCCGGGCTAATCAGTGTTAGCCACGTCCGGCTGTTAGCGACTCTCACAGATTCCTCCGTTAACAGTTGTTACACAAAAACTCTGTCTTGATGTCTTATTTGATGTATGTAAGTACCGAAAAAGACCAGTGGATTCTTTTGCGCCGGAATAACACTTTAAATGCAAATGTTTGTATGCTCATAAGAAGAACTTAGAAAAAGCTGCTGTGGTTATGCAGTGTTTCCTTGCAGATAAATACAATATAAGAACTCTGTTAAAGAGTTTGGGCACATATCGCCACCCTGGAGACTGAAGGCAGGAACATTGCTTATTGTGAGTTTGAGGAAACATTATGCTATTTTTAGAGCTGCTTCCTCAGCCTTTTTATGGCTCTCTCTGATATGAAAAAGAGGGCAAAAGTACATATCTCTGTAGAGAAAGCTTTATTTTCTTAGTTGTCTCAGAGCTTTGTCTTAAATATTACGACATTATATATCTTGGTTTAAGTGAAGTTTACTCAGTGGGTCATTTTAATGATGTTTTGCTGACGTCAATGAATAAATGAAATTATATTTTACTCATATTTTACCAAATCTTTAACAAAATGTATATTTAACAGGCCGAAAGCTTCTACAGTTTATTCAGTTGGACAGTGAAGGTGACCCAATTGGTTTCCCAATGATAAACAGCTGCACAGTGTCACATAAATCTCTGTGTGGCAATTCATATTGTGTAATAAACTTTGTCAGCATTTCACTGGAGCAGTTCTTGCACCTGCAGACAGATTACAACACTTTCTTCTGATACAAACAGAAAGCTTTTCTACATAAAAGACCATCAGTGATACAATTTTATATTAAATCCATGCAGAAATTGCATCATCATCCAATTGTTTGTACTTTTTTTGCATGCAAGTGAAATACAGTTTATACTTACAGGTGCACCAAGGTTTTCAGTCCACGGAAAGAATGTGGTGATATCGACTTGATTTGGTTGTTTTCGATGAACCTGAAAAAGGTGTTGAATAAATGCATGAGAAGGGGGACAATTTCTGGATAAAGACTTCCAGAATTAATCTGTATCATCTACTCACAGATACTCCAGATGCGGAAGACCAAGGAATGCATCCTCATCTATAGATTCCAGGTTGTTGGCTGTAAAAAGGCTGTGCACAGAGATCCAGAATAATTCACTAGTCCTGCTCACACATTTGATAACAACAAGCTGTTACCCCACATTAGCAGCTGCCCTGAACTCCCCTTGCTTTCTTTTCTTAAAGGTAACCCAAATACTTCAAAAAGTAAGGATCAATGCTCTATTTGGATCCCTGCAGCCTTGGACATGGTGACTCAGTCAATACTCCACCCCAGGAGAGAGGAGGGGATTCCCTATTCAAAAGGAGGGATTCCCCATCAATAAATCTCCTTCTGAAACCAGGTGTGCTTTACAATATGCACTGATACATGTTAAGGCAAGACTTGGACGACTGCCCAGCAGAAAAACTATTCTACCCTGACATAAAAAGGTGTGTAGGCAAATCATTTAGAAAGGTCATATTTCCCAGATGTTTCCTGATGTAGCTGTTATATCATAAGGTGTAGTAGCATCAGTGGGGGGGGGGGGGGGGGGGGTGTCTTGAACATTAAACATGCGTTGATCACCTCACTGAGGACTGACAGCATGCAACAAAGACTGAAGAACAAAAAGCTCCAGAGAGATGTCTCACAGGAGATGCAGGGCAGGCGTGTGGATGAAGCTCTCTTTCGGGATTTCATTGAATTCAGACTTGACGTATGATCTGTGGAGGAGGGTGGGAGGAGGACACACGACAAACAGACACACTAGTTAGCTTTAAAGCGTAATTATACTGTTTCATTACAGTTATTCCAGTACTGAAAATACATTACTGCAGCACAGAAATCCACGTCTTAAGCACCAGACGAGTATGTTTTGCATTCAAAGACACTCGGAATTCATTATAGAATAATACTAAATATGACTTACAGTGATATGACATCGGGGGGAAAGCTGCGGTGGATCAACCCTGCGCTTTCGCACAACGCGTTATCTTTGGTACATGTACATGATGAGGGACAGCGAGGCTGCCGGGCTCTCTTGCTGTCCACTACAAGTAAAACAGACGCCACTACAAATACGCAAAGCCAGGGCGATCTTTTGGGCATCTTGCTTGTATTTTCCATTCTTGCGAACCGCTGCGGGCACGACCGGTGCGTCGAACAGCCCTACACATGAACCAGGGTCTCGGATATTGGTCCTTTTCCACTAAAGCTGCTGCTGCCTGGAGGCCAAGCGACGCGCTGTCCGCTCCTGTTTATCTCCGTGCCGTATCTAAGTGCCGTGCGCCGCCGCCTCTCGCACAGGAGGTGATCAAACCGTACGTCCACAGCACTGTAATTACACCCCCGGCAGAAAAAAAATCGATATCCTATGTGACAACAAAAATCCAATCAAATTCCCGCTGTAGTGGCTTAAGATCAGGGAAATAGCAGCTGGCGCGGTGACAAACACGGTGTGAGAGCAGGTGGGGATCCCAGCGGGAGCAGACGGAGCGTCTCCATCCAAAACCACGCCTATGATCTCAGCAAAGCGACACACTCACTCCGTGTCGACCTCCCGGAGGATTCCGCCTAATACGCAACGGAATGGTGTAGATTTTCGTGAATCAGCTGGAAGAAAATGAAGCCCTGACATGAGCCAGCGGATTGTTGCCTGTGACGCAGACGCACACGGTGTTTCTATGCGGGACGCGGGTGGGAAACCCGCTGAAAATGTATTCTCATGATGTAAATATAAGTGTAGTATTGTCTCACTTGACTGTCAGCATCCCACCATTATATAGCTTGCATTATAAGTGTAATTATAAATGTATTTTGCTCCAAATGTTCTCATATTTTTCTCTTTTTTTGCACATTTTGGGTTTATTTCCTGGTTTGCATGCGGTTTCCATGGCGACTGGTGGATGCAAAATGTGGCTGCCCTGTGATGGAGGGGTGTGGGGAAGCCCTCCTGTCATCCTGACATCTGCTGCCTCTTTCAAATGAACCCCCATCCCCCCCTCAGGCCCCTCACAGACAAAGGACAGGTCTTTGCCCACATCCTGTTTTTCTGCACCGCATTGTGTTTATTTCATTTCACAAAGCCTACTTCTTTATGTTTCCCCCGTTTTATTGCTATTAAAATGCATTTCCAGTTTTATCGCACTGTTGGGAGCCATATAGGGCATTCGTATTCTCCATCCAATTTTGCAGGTCCCTCCAGAGTTGTAAGATTAATATGTTTATTCACTGTGCCTGGCAGGGCTGCATGCGTCAGACCCTTCTGGGAAGAAACATGGGCAGGGAGTTAGAAAAGGTCTCTGAATACATTTATGAATGGTGTTCTGGACCTCCATTCTCTCTGATGTGATTACACCATTTGATATCCATCATCTGTTTACCATGATAATACTATTTCGCCTGTAAAAAATGGCATTAAGAGGAGAAGGGTCATGATCTGGCAGCTGCTTCATGGTAGGCTGCTTTACTGTTCTAGAGGGAAGGCTGGAAGAAGCCATCCCCCGTGAGGGAGACACTCACACAAGTTTTTCTGATAGGAAATATTCAGAGGGGAATTGTGGACATGGAGGAGCCGGAAGGCACAGAAAGTAACAAATGTCTTTTTTCATAAGCAGCTTTTGAACTAAATGGAGAACAGTGGATATTATTGTTGTGCTGCAAGATGATGTGTAGTGTCTTTGCTTCATAAATGCCGTCATTCATCGCTGGAATAGAACACACACTGTCCAGCAACTATTTGACCGTAGTGATGTCCGCGGCTATTGATATGTCTGAGCCTGGTGTTTCTAACTGTTAATGGACTTTTGGGATCTGTTATTGGTTTTCTGTAACCATTCTACTAACCAATATATGAATATATGCATTTGCATGACTTCCCCAATATGCCTCTATATGTGAGAAAAAAAAGAGAGACTAGTATTAAAAATAAATGTCTTTCCAGATCAGACATTCACCTTTTTCTTGCTGCAGGTGCAAAAACAGCATGAAGGCCTGACCTCCCCACTAGAGGGAGATGTAGAGCCCTGTCAGAAGTGGATTGATTTATCAGCTCCTTTAAAGGTATTATTTTTGTATCTTAAAAAAAGTTTTATCTTGCATTTTTCTTTTCTCATTCTCTCTTTATGATTATGGATCATAATTATTGTTAACATTATAAATAAGGGTTTAAATTGCTGTAAAATAAAATGCTCTATTTTTTTGTTCATGTACTTTTTGTAAACTGTGATATTAAAGTTACAGTATATGCATATCCATCTTGCTCATAAGGTTGTACATTTACATGAATGAATATCAACAGTCTGCAAACAGACACCAGTTCCAAATCAGTAACGCAGGGCTCTTTAAGCTTGTTAGCAGTTGATTATAAGGTGATGTTTGGTTGGTCCTACTCTCCTAAACCCCTCTTTAGCTGGATCTCAGTGGAGTGGATGTAGTGTACACAGAGAAATCCATGAGGTCGCAAGTCCCCATCGGGAAACTCTTTCTATTCAATAAAACACATGCTGCAGCTATTATAACATTAGAACCATGATGCAGCTCAAATGTCTATTTTCCTTCCTACTAAATTTGTCGGATTGGACTTAAATGTACTTTAAATGCACAAAACATGCATGATTTGAAAATAAACTTTATTGGAATTTTTCATGTCTAATAGATGATGCTATTGCACATATACTTATGTATTTAACGCTATACATTCATTTTAGTCAATGCTCTTTGCAAAGGTTGCATTAGCTCAGAGTCAAAGTTCTTACCTCGACAGACATTTGCACAGTGTTCCCACATGACACTTTCCTGTCCTGTAAATGCCACATGTACTCTGCACATGCTGACTTATGAGCAGTGTGACAGTATTTTTACTTTATGTAAGCAGGGGACTTAAAGAGGAAAGCCTATGGGCTCCCGGTGGCTTATAACCAAATCCAATAAATTTAAATCTTCTTACATCTTTCACCCATTTGCCATATATAGGGACATATGCTTGAAATTTTGAAAGCACTACTTGCAATTTAAAAAAGCAACTATGAATGTTGTTTATTAAGATCTATATCTACAAAATAAGAACATTTCATTGTAGTATTTATATAAATATGGAACAGTTCAAACAGCGTCATATTTGGAGCCTAATATTTATATTCATATCATGTCGAAAGCAAAATAAATTGAGCTAAATATCCTTATATTATATTCAGTATAAATAGTTATAATGATTCAAAGTCAAATTATTTTAGTATATACAAGAATAAATAACATTTTCATAGTATTACATACAGACTGTGTGTGCTAAATTAAAACAGCTTCCTCTATCATATATATATATATATATATATATATATATATATATATATATATATATATATATATTCATATAAAAATAATCATTTAAGAGCTTACACACGTTAGAATCCCCTCATCTGTGAACTCATGCTCATGCACATACATACACTGTACAAATACACACCCAGACAAACATTCATTAATGCGTCAATGGTCCTGGTGGTCTAGCAGATAACGCATGTCTTTGACTTCCCGCTCTCTTGAGCTGTAAAAGGAACAAATAAGAAAGATGGTGGGAGGACAGTTGACAGTGCCAATACTGAAAGAGCAGGAGGGATGTGGTAACGCTCAGGATTTCAAACATCAGCGCTTACCTTCGTCTCCACCTTCCAGCTTTTTCTTCTCGTCCTCAATAGCCTTCAGCTTAGCCTCACGGACATCTGCGAGAGCTTTCCACTCGCCCCTGTTGATGTTTAGCCCGTTGAACATGGGGTTGATCTCTGTGTGGAAGCGAGAAAACTCCTACAAACACGAAGACACATGTTTAAGTGCAGATAGAAACATACAAATTGCATGAGAAAGTTAATTTGAAAAATATATATATAGATCATGTGAGCATTTATAAACAAAACCTAATGTTTTTATGTGTATATGTATGTATCTGGGTACCTTGTACACAAAAGAACAGACAAAATCGATGAAACCACATTGCATCTTAGGCAGCTCGTCAGCATGATTTCTGTCCATCATTGGCTAAAAAAAGAAGAAGCGGAAGATGATGGTTATTGCTATGAATTTATTACAACATATACAGTGTAGGCAACATACCAGAAACCATAGCTCAAAGCTCTTACAATAGGCTGCTGATCCAGGACTGTCCTTTCAAGGTCTCCCTGCTCCCAAAACTCTGCTGCAACCATCAGAGCGACCTAGGACCACAGGAACCAGAAAAACAATGGTTGGGAGACCAAATGGGTGAATGATGGTTTGTAATCACTTTAAAAATCTGAGGAAGGGAACACACCTTGCTCTGAACCTCCCATGGCTTTGTTATGGCTGACAGATCACAGGCCGTCATCATCATTGCCCTGCGGAAAACACGACACAATCGAAGAACATTTTATGAATGACTGATAGAGCATCAACACGACAAGACAATCTGGCTATTTCACATGATAAACTCTGCGTTTACATGATAATTTCCTTCCTGGTTGGATTGTTGGAGATGTAGTTGATTTTCTCTTTCTCATCTGGCATTGTCTCTACAGCTTCCACAATTTTCTGGAACATTGTTCTCTTCCTGAAAGATGAGAAAGCTGTCAGATCTTTTCAAAGGCCCATTAACATTAAAAGTGTTACGGTACATTTGAGATGAATCAAAACTCCTGACATTCCTTACTTGAAATAAAGGGCGAGATCAGTGGCAATAATGCAGACTTCAAACAGATGCTGTACTGTCTCGAACTGACGCTTCTGAAGGTTTTGGAAGATATTCAGGTTCTGTGATCGAAAGCAGAAGAAGGGGTTGGACGGCAGACAAGAGTGCCTAAATATCTAGTTAGGGTACAGCATGGAAAACATTTGCAAACACCTCAACCCACCTCATCTTCCATCAGTGTCTTACTGTACTCAAGATGATGTCGCTCCATAATTGAGGAGCTGTGCAGTTTGGCCAGTGGGGATAAACTCCTACAAAAGTCCACCAGAACCAGAACATATGAGTCAATTGTAGAGTTTTATCATGCTTCTCACTCTTTTTGTCATTCCTATCACCTGACAATGACCCAAAAAAATCGTACTTTGTCTGGTAGAGATTGTTGGTTCCTCTGTGGTCAATATCGTGGCAGAATCCAGCAGCAACCATGGCGAAGGCCTCGATATCTGTGTAATACTTCTTCAGTTTACCTGTCTGTTGAGGAGCAAAGAGGACAACTGTGTTTAATAATAAACAGTAGAGAAAGTGATAAAAAAAAACAGTTATACGTATGAGGAATTAGACTCACTAGCAGCAGAGTGAACATGGTTTGTCCAACGTTGAATCCGTGCCTCCAGTTGTGGTAGGTGATGTCACGGTATCCCCTGCGGACGGTGTACATCCATCGTGTCAGGCTCTGCAAAAACAAAACAGAGCTGCAATCAGTCTTTGTATTTGCATCCTTGGTAGATCCAGTTAAAATCTTTGACTCAGATCACATAAATGTCTTAAAGGTTTTGGAGCAAATCATATCAGCCAATGTAGTGAATACAGGCCGTTTTCCTGACTACTGTGTAGTTTACCTCAGCGGGGACCTTGAACTTCTCCACCACCCCCAGCTCAAAGAAGCAGCGAATGCCACATTGGATTAGTTCAAACTCTGACAAGGGAAAGTCACTGAAGTGGAACTCATGCAGCTCCACCTTCTTGGCGTCAGGGATGTTGGCTCTCTGCACATTGGAAACAGTGCAAACAGTCAGTATGCCATCACAAACACAATATGCCCACGAAAGTATATTCTCTTCGCATCACAGTGCTTACCAACAGTTTGTACATCTCCTTCTCATCACAGTCCTCTGGTGCAGAGCCAAACTTTTCTTGAGTGTTCTGTGGGGGGAAGCTAGTTAAAAGGGAGCTCATCCTAGTAATCTGTTTTCAGCCTGGTAGAATTAATATCAGTCAAGGTTGGGCAGCGGCTTACCAGAATGGTCTGTACATGATCTGGTGTGGCCTTTGACTGGTACATGAGCATTTCCTGGGTAATTTCTTTCCTCCACTCTGTCCTGTTCAGTTTGTCGTATGTGTCGCTATTCAGAGTGGACCAGCCAAGGAACTGGGTTAGAGCCTAGAGACGTGGACAAAAAGAAAACAATTCATTTAATTCTGTAATTCCAACTATGACCTAATTCTCCCATACCAGTGATCACTTCCAGTAAGTTAAAAGGGACATATTATGCTCAATTTCAGATTTATACACGAGAAAAACACATTATTTTCCTCAAACTGTCTGTCTGAATATACCTGCATTCACCCTCCATCTAAAATGCTCTGTTTTAGATCCTATCTCTTAACCCCAGTCACTCTGATTAGTCAGCGTTTACAGGTCTGCAATGACTGTAGATACTGTAGCAGCACTTTCTATCTTTATATAGAATAGTTGTGACACCACAACTGTATAGAAGTCCTCATGAGTTGTTTAAAGGCACAGTTTCTTAATGCAGGCATTTTTTGAGCATTTTGATACTTTCACAGTATTTATATAACACTTCAACCTGCTTTTTATGAAAAAAAAGAAAAGAACTTGACGTTTAAAATTTAAAAATATATAAACAAAATTAGTATGTTGGGAGGGTATTATAACAGCATTTGAAAAATGTAATGGCTTAAACAATAAAACAAGATAACAAAAAAAGACAGAATTTTCCGTACTTCTGTAATTTGTTCATCATTCTCGTCAAATGGTTTGCCATCGTGTCTGTTGTAGAAAGTGGCAACACCAACAATTTCTTCCTTTTTGTTGACGATGGGAAGGGACAGGACGTTCTTAATCTTCCACCCACTCTCATCCACCGCTTCTTTCTGTTAAACGAATAGAATATCCAGATTATTTTAGTGATCGGTTGTGTTGTGTAAAACAGAACAAATAAAATTGAATGCCAGTTGTCAGTGAAAGAGTGCGTCACCTGAAATGCAAAGTAATCATCTCCTGCAGCATTCATCATGTTGCAGATCTAGAAGAAGCACAAAAAGCCATGACATGTTTGGAAATCAGCAGCTCAACGGCACTTATTATTGAACTACTGCAAAAAAATGGAACAAAAGTGAAACTTACAAATCCATTCTCAGCCACATATGCTGGGAGTCCGCTGACCAGAGCCCAGTGGTCGGCAGGAGGGCCGCTGGTAGTGCAGAGAGGATGAGTAACTGCACATCTTACTGCACCAGTTCACCTCTAAAAATATGCAAATAAACCTGTACAACACTGTCGCTACAGTGTGTCATGATACTTACGGGATAACTTTAATCTCTTCTTTGTCTTCCAGCAAATAGTCAATAATCTTGTAGAAGCTGATTTCCTGAATATTGTGAACATAAAAGGGTGTTTTTTATTATGGTGGATAAGAATATTGTGACAATAACAAATCTAGTGTTGGACTTACTCTGCCATCAGGTGTCTTGGGGCCTTTGTATGGCTCCTGTTCTCCTAGTTTGATTGCCCACTCGTCAAAGAATTCCTGGTGTAGAAAAGGCCGAAATACCGTTCTTACTATATATACTGCTTTATTCAATAACCTTTTTTAGACTTTCCTTTACGCACCTTTTCTTTGGTCATGTCCAGCAGTCCCACAGAGTATCTCTCACACTTAATATATGTCCTCACTGTATACAAGGCTTTGTGAAACTGCCTCTCAATATCTGTCAACTCTTCAAAAACTTTGCTGGCAGACCACAGCAACACCTAGGGCGAAGAAAAAGCCTTTGATTCTTGTGTCAATAATTTATTGTTTTAGTGTAACTAGAAAAAGAATATCAAGCAGTCAAATATTTTCAAAGTGGATTTAAAATTGTATTTTCACCTGACTTCTCCTGGACTCTACATCCCACATGCAAGAATGGTGTGCATGGAGAGCGACTACAGAAGCAAAGTTCACATATTTAGTGAAGAGCTGTAAAGAAAGAACAAAGAATGATATTGCTTTGAGAATCACATCCACATGTTCCCATTCAATACTTTTCACTGACAACAGATTTGACTTTCTCACTTCACTTGGATGACCTCTAGAGTCAAAAAGAGGTCATGAAACAAGACAAAGAAAGAAACACGTCTGAACTTCTACACCTAAATGGATTATAAGTTGAGCTGTCATAACGGTGACCCAAAGTACAGAGTCAAGCCTCTAAATATGCAGGTCAGAGACAGGAAAGCTGGTGAGCTAAAATCAGCCGACTGTTGAGAACCTCCTACCGGATTTGTTTGCCTACTACAAGTGATAAAAGTGCAGTCACTATAAATACCCTTTTATTAAACGAACATCCGGTCCACTCACCTCCTGATCACCTTTTGAAAATTCCTCAGCCCCTTGTTTGTTGAGTGCCATGATGACACCGATGGGTTCCTTTTCGCACATAATGGGAGCAGTAATCATGCATTTGGTGGTGTATTTGGTCTGTTTATCCACAAAGTCACTGAAGTGAGAGTTCTGGAAATAACAGAACAGTTAAAGGTTGTGTCCCAACACACTGACCACAAGATGAATTTAAAATAACAAGCCCAATACGGATAAACCCTAATGCATGCTATTATACTACTAAGTTACAGACAGACCAAAGCAGAAATGATCCTTAAAGTCGATTGTAATTAATTTGTTATCTTCATGCAGTTTAATTCAGATTTGAGCTACTATACAGGATTCCAGCGCTGTTGTTTTGCTGAAAACAATGTTAAAATAGCTCAATTTTAATAAACATCTTCATCAGTACATTATTTATGAGTTGGCACTCTATGGGTAACTGCGCTATATCTAACAGTCTTTGGGGTTTAATGACTGTGTATTTCCTCTGATAATTCTTTTTACCATATAATTCTGTCTATTTTTTATTTGTTTTATTAATGTGTTTCTAAATTTAGAGGTCAGATATCATATTTGTTATTAGCTCACCTTCTTAACATCAGGAACGTTCTGAGGCTTCTTGGAGTGTGCCGTGTAACCAACAATTCCCATATCGGTTGGAAAAACAATCTCTACATTGGGATTCACTAAATTTTTCTCAAATGGAGTATTGTGTGACACGTCGAAGAGCATCGTGGTCAGCTCAGGTGTCCCGTTACGAGCCCTGTAGCCAAAGTAGCTGCAGCGATCAGCCTGTATCAGCAGAGCAATCCTCTGGAGAATTTTATGCATGGCTTTTTCCATCGGGATGTTGCTCTGCATCTCCTTTATGAGCTCGAACATGAACTCAGCCTCCTGGATGGCGGTGACATCCTTGTAAGAGGCTGGATCTTTGACCTGGACCTGGTTGTTGAAAGCAGCAGTGATCACATCTGCCTTGACTTTCTTGTTGTAATACTCCTTAGCAAAATCTGGGTTGTTGTCCAGGAACTTCTCTACAGTGTCTTTGTCTCCCATGTTGTCCAAGTTTGGATGAGCGGTCCCTTCTGTAGCTGCACAAAGATGCTCCTCTTAGATGGATACAGCAGAGCAGTACAGGTGGCCTCCAGAAGATGTGGCAGCACAGACCCTACTGAGAAGACATTTCCATAATTCCTCTGTTGACACAGGATCAAAGCTGCAGCTCCCACCTTCTCCTCTGTAACAGAAGGTAGTGAGGGGCTTACTGGGTAAGGGGATCCAAGGGGGCACTAATGACTGTGACGCAAGAGTCATAAAGCCCCTGAGCTTTCTTAACTTGTAAATCCAGCCACTAGTCATTTTAGTGCAGCCAATCCCATCATGGGCGATGTTATGTTATGGCACCTGCAGTGTGACCTGCACTGTAGCAGATGGCAGCGAGCAAGAAGTCAAGACTGCAATCATTTCTGAGGGTTTCCCCGAATCTATCTGATGACATACTGAGAGGATGAGATGTTGTTCTTTGGCACAATAACATTAAAATATGTTTTTTTTTCATTTTAAATGTGCAAATATTGTGATGGAAAGTCAAACTGTATGATTTTAGGAGAATTTGGGTAACAATAATACCAGGAAAAGAGGGTAGTAGGGGCAATGGATGACTTGATAAAAGTGTATTATTGTGTCTGAGAAGCTTTCTACAAAAGTGATATCAGGTCCGAATCCACAATCGTTTCAGAGCCAGACCGTAGAAACAACTGTTAAACTTCAGATATGTTTGTTTTTACATGATGCTCCCACAATAAGTAAACTAGGAAGCCCTATCCCAAAAGCAATTTCAGTCAAAAGCAACTGGCTTCATCAGTTAATGTATGCATCTGGTCAGTCCCAGCCTGTTCAGGTGCGTACATGATGAAGCCTCTTGGATGAGAGGTGAAACGTCTTCCTAGACAAATAACCAAGTCCAGTTGCTTTTGCCTGAAATTGCTTTGGGGATAACGATGACCTGGACAAATGAGAGCAATCACAGGCTTATGAGACATATACTTCCACACCAGACGACAAAGACAACGGCATGACAAAAAACATTTTTTTACATTGATTTTTCTTTTATGGAACAGATTATTAAAAATATAACTAAATATAATCATCAAATATAAGTTCATTAATCTGTGCTGTATTAGTGCACACATTTATTATTTTATTATTTGGCATTTCAAGGAAAATATTTTTTGTAGACTAAGTAAGAGTAGACTGTAACAAAGTCACAAATCGTATTCTGAAAATCACAAAATGGCACAAATGTTTTAGAGAATTAACTATGTTACCAGTGTTTGCTCTTTTAAAACTGTGTCAGTCATACATTGGTATGAAATAATTTCTAGAATGATTGCTTTTGAGAGTTAGGCACTTACGAGCAAACACTGTACCATACATGAGAGGTAGGCTACATACATGTCATGTCACCAGGGAGGTGAACAACATGCTGCATACTTGATGTAAGCTTAAATCCTCTATTTGACGGACTAATCATGATAGTCATGGCTGTATCTCTTGCATTTGAACACTGCTGCGGGGTCTTTTTCTCAGCGGTGCTACAACAGAGCCACAGCAGAACCTGCGCCATCCATTCTTGAACTGGCAGACTGAGTAGAGGATGGGATTGAGGGCTGAGTTGGCCAGTGTGAACGTTATCACCCAGAAGAAGGAGGTGGAGGAGACATTTGGGTGACCCAGGAAGTTCCTGGCCAGGATGAGGAAGGTGATGATGAAAATGGGGCTCCACATGATTAAGAAAGAGAGCATGAGGACCAGAAGGGTACGGAAGAGCTTCATATCCTGGCGAGAGACATGGTATTCAAGAGAGTCTCCAACTGGCGGCTGGCTCTCTCGGGGTCGGAGCCTTAGCCTACATCTTTTAGAAATCTGCAATACGGATAAAGTAATATTACATAATACTGACATTCTGTACTTTGTGACATTGTATGATGTGGACAAAATGGACCATCAATGGGACCGGCTTGTAACCTGAACATTATGCACTTTTTTAAAAATCATCATTCATTTTCTATCGTCTGCATCACTTCAATGTCCACATTGGTAGAACAGGTTGCCCAATTTAATATTGACAGTTGATAGTGAAATGCTCTGAACCCACACACACACAGGCACCGTTTTCAGCTTCAGTAATTAATAAAGCACACGCATCTTTGTTCCCACAATGACAGAGAAATGACTAATATTCACAGACGGCGCAGTCAATAAATCCACAATGAATGGGCATGAGTTGGCATTCATTGCTGAATAATTAAAACAGGTTTCCTCACAATTTTTAACAAAAAAAAGGAGAATGCTTATTAAAATCAGCCATCATTATCAAAAGAGTGGAGCAAAAGTACACAACGTAGAAAATCTGAATTAAGCCAAAGAGAGAATGTTTTCTTAGGCTTTTTCAGAAATACAACTAAATGAGCTGAGTGCCATAGCTGGTGGGAAAGTCATTAAGTATCAGACAGACACTCATTGGGAGATTTGTTAACAGAAAGAAAAAAAATGCCAATCTTATCCTTTAAAAGTGTGGTTGACACCCCCTGATCCTAAAAAAAAAAAGGTCAACTGTCTTTTAAACAGTCCCTTCCTTCACTTCACAGTCAAAGAGCACAATAAACCCACCTGTAATATTTTGCTGTAACTGACCACAATGACAAATCCAGGTAAAAGGAAGCACAGGGCAGTGAAGGCTACGTCCCACACAATCTCTGCAGTAGTGTCGGGCCACTTGAGAGTACAAATGTGTAAACGTTCCTGTGGAGAAAAAAATAGACGACATCAATGGCAGGAACACCGAGATTTCCTTTCATTCCTAAATCTATCCATACCTGCTCAGGAAACTCCACTTCCATCACAGTGAAGAACAGACTGAGGGGTATGGAGGTGAGTGCAGAAAAGGCCCAGATGAAGAAGAGGGTGATGGTCACCATCCTGCTATTTAAAGTGGGCACAGCCTGCAACCGAAGGATGGCCTGGACCCTCTCCGCACTGATGGAGGCCAGGGTAGAGATGGTGACACAGCCGCTCATACAGATGACATACAGCACAGTGTGACAGGCCGTAAACCCCAGCGTCCAGGAGTCAGTCCACCGCACTGCCACAATCAGCGGGATCATGCTGACAAACAGCAGGTCGGCCACAAACAAGTTGAGGGTCAGGATGGTCTTGTTGGCCAGCAGTTTGCGTTCCCAGGTTACCAGAGCAGCAGCTCCCGCGTTTGCTACCACAGAGACCAGGAAGACAGCGGTGATTGCCAGGGTCTCGACAACAGTGGTGGCAACATGATCTGAGTGTTGTGACTCAGAGAAGAAGGAAAAATAAGTGAAGTTTCTTAAGCGGCGAGTATGAGGGGTAATATCCATACAGGCTGAAAAAGGGTATCTAGATCCTGGATGCTCACTGATCTCACACCTGGAGACTGCCAGACAAATGAATGGGGAAGGAAAAGGTGCTGATAAGGCATAAAGTGATAACAGAGAAAAGGAGGAGGGTGGTGACTAGCCCCTACAGTATGATGCTGTTTGCTCTACCAGCTGCCTGAAAGGGAGTCAAACATTACAAGGTGTTCTTTACGCTGTGTAGTTAAACATCATTTTATTCTGTGCTACTTCAATGTCTTATTTGTTTTGCAAACCTTTTTTATAGCCATGTTTTTGCAGTTTCTTTTCAACAATCTCAAACACACTCAGACTTGCACAGTGTGGATCCTATTTAGAATCGCTGTAATGATTTAATGCCAAGTGCAGTTTGTTGTTGCCTGGGATTGACACAACTCCTGTGTGTTCTAATCTCCAATCAATTGAGCTGTTGATCTAATTAGTTACACACCACTTTTATTTACCCTGTGAATTACATTACCGGGTTTACCTCCCGAGTAGTGATACAAACTGATCAGGGGCTCTACTGATCTTGTGCAGCCCCTACAGGGATTGCTTTCAAAATGTTTAGGATGAGAGATTTAATAAGACATGTCTGTTTTAGAAGCTAATACACATTTGTCTTTCTCTGATTCTCCCATCAGTATTTTTGTCATGTCTGGTGTTGCTTATCTTCAAGGCCACAAAGGAAACATCCTCTTGGTGATTTCAATTCAATTCACTTTTATTTATAGTGCCAAATCATAACAAAAGTTATCTCAGGACACTTTACAGAGTAGGTATAGACCACACTCTATAACTTATTTATGATTTACATAGACCCAACAATTCCCTCGTAGAGTACGTGGCAAAGAAAACCTTCACTTTAACAGACAGGAACAAACAGACCCAGCTCTGTGGAGGACGGACATCTGTCTTGACTTGTTGGGGAGGAAGAAAAGGAGAGAGAAAGAGAGAAAAGACGGACACAAAGACAGACAGACAGACAGACAGACGTACTTCCAGTAACTATAATATCTATAGTAATGTGAATATAACTTATATATTATGGCAGTTAATACAGCAGAATAGTAGAAACAAGCACAGCTATGGTTATAGAATATGAAAATGATAATAATCATGGTGGTAAACATGATAAATGATGAGCAGCGGCAACAGGAGCTACGACACAGCGAGACATACCACCGATGGTGCCTCTATGACTACAAATTCCATAGTTTATAAGAGTAGTAATATTATATGTGACAAATAGTTATAAAAGTAGCAAGAAACGGCAGCAGGCACCACCACGATCAGCAGAGACCCGCGAGACGACATAGCACAAACAACTCTAGCTCTTAGACAGACTCATATTCTAACTTTCCATGAAGATGTTTTTGCATGAAAAGTTCTTCAAAGGCACAGCCTGTAAGGGGGATGTCTAAATCATATTAGCATCTTTTACCAAAGGTGTTAGGTTACAGTAGGTTAACCCTTGTTGTCACATTCCCTTTCAAAGCCCAATGCCACTGCACAGTGACTCTGACTCCTCATATTGTTGACCAGCAATACTAATCCACATCCGTAAATAGCACAGGAAAGGGATCAACACAAGCTGTTTTAAGCTATTCATCTGGTTAACAGTGAGACGTGCGAGTGGTCAATGCAGAATGATAGCATGGGCGAAGGAAGAACTGTATCTGAAGATCCCCTAGAGTCGCTAAACATCTGCTATCTTCTGATAAAGTGAGGAGCATTTTAAAGCTACCCAAAACTTTGCAGGTTCATTTAAATTACTAAGAAGCACAACCATAGCAACTCAACACAGTAGTTTATTAATAACTCTGGTTACACAGTATACGTAAAAATCAATCCATATTACTATTATTAAGACACAAAATTGAAGATGTTCTCGACTCAGCTCAGTCAAGACAGATTTCGAGGTGGTTCATCAGTTCTCTGTAGTGACAGAGAGGATACTCAGCCTTGCAGCTGGGACACTCCAGGATGCTTTCATTCAGCAAGCTGCTGTGAGTGGAGCGTGTGAGGCTATCTCTGGAGCGCAGGGAGGGTGGGCGTGCAGCTTCACATGATGTGTGATCCTGCTTGTCTCTCTGATATAAATGAAGTCATCGATCAGTTATAACAGATAAGATTAAATAGTGGTGTTATTTTTTACCAAGAAAACTTAAAGCTGTACTAATCAATATTTATTTTGTATTAACAATGGATCCAATTACTATGTGTCAAAGGACTCATTCATAGTGACAAAGCCACAGAAAAGTATCACCTAACTCTACAATTTTTTGTTTGTTTTGGTTTTCCAGCACAACTTACTCTTATCAAACTTTGTTTTAGGATGATATGCTACCCTCCAAAGTGCCCGTAAAAAAGACAATTAATGCAGCTTTAGGTTCATCAGTACTTCTGCACTATTCATGCCAACCTTTGACTGTTTTCGCTCATGGTCTTTAGACTTTTGCAGCGTCTTCAGAACTCTGACCATTTGCTTCTTTAAATAGGCACAATCCTCCTTCTCATCCTCAAGGTCTTGTGAAGCAATCTTGATCTATAATTTTTAAAAAGTCTGCATTACAACTGAGAATAGCCCATAATATAATAATATAGTGTCTTATAATCCCAGAGAAGGACGGACTGTTGGATACAAGTCAATGATAATCCTCAAAGTGTAATTTATCTTTATAATCATTTATCTCATTATTGAGAGTGGATGGATTAAAATTATCCTTTCATTTCTAGTGGGACTAAGAATTCACTAAGTGGGATAAGGGACCAAAACTGAGATGAGTGATACTTTCATACCTGTCGCTCAAGGTCTGCCATCTTTTCCTGGTCTGCATGTTGACGATTTAACAAAACCTTCTGATAGAGAGTCGACTGAGAAGAGAGATCCTTTTTAAAATCTGGTGGCTTTCTTGCCTTATATGATGAAAGTGAGATTTTTTTTTTTCCTACGCACTGAACAAATAGATTAATATAGACTTACTTGCAGCTCAAAGTTAGCCGACCTGCGCTTCTCCTCATCCAGTCTGCATTGGAGGTCTTCAGTCTCAGCACTAAGCCATTGCTCTCCATCCTCGGAGCAATTATGGTCTTCTGGTGCACTTTTTCTGCTCATATTTTCAGTCTGCAGATGCTGCTGGGGCTCTTCCACATCACTCTCTCTTTCCTTGCACCTATACATCAAACGGACTGTCATGTAGCTGACTATCAACTTTAAGCAGCACCATATTCATTTTTCATATTATTTTTAGCAGCAGACATACCAGTTTTGGGTTATTTTCAGGTTCTGGTTAGCCATGTCAAGCTGCTCCCTGAGCACCTCCAGCTCATTTTTGGCTTTCTGTAAGAGTCTTTCATAGTGTTCCTGCATCTGGATTATTTGCTCCCTCTCTGTAAGGAGAGAAGCAGAAGAAGAAAACATTACAAATACACAATCAAAGATGTCCAATACAGCCTTAAACATGCACCACGTAGTAATAAAACACACGATATTGCCATTGCATTGAATGCCGCAGATTCTGTAATGCAGGGCTACTCGAAGGCGATGTTGATATCTTAAAAATCTTGTTGTGACAGTCTGTTGCCCTTTGTTGCCCCAGTGGTGAGTGCCCACTGCCCACTCACCCTCTGGCTCACCATTTGAATGGTCCTCATTGTGCTGCTGTGAGCGGGCCTGATTAGCTTCTTTCAGCTGCTTCTCCAGCCATAACATTCTGGCCAGAGTTGCCCTCACATAGGCCTCTCTCTGCTGGTTATATTCCAGCCACTGCTTGTTCTTCTCCAAGGCCTTGGGGGATAGAATAAAAGAATGAGAAGCACATAACAGAGAAAAACAGAAAGAGAGTTGTGCCACGGGGATGGCTCCAAAGCAGAGACACTCAGCAGGACATGTATCATGTGTACTGTATACAGGCCCATGGCATCATTTAGAAACAGAGGCACACACAGAGGAGAAAGTTAAAAACAAATTATATAAAGGTGGATTAGGTAAAATTGAATAACACAAATAGAAGTGACCTTTTCCAGATGTGTGGCCAACACACAGCACTTACATCACTGAGTTGAGTTTGGAGCTCTATTGCGGTGTTGGTTGAGGCCCACTCTTCTGTAGAGTCCTGTTTGACAACAGGAAAATACAGTACAGCATATATGCATATATGTGGATGAACTGACTTTACTGAACTCTCCCCACTGCTTAAAAGACACTGCATTGTTACATGTTATATAAATATACATAAAGTCACTGTGATGGTATGCCCTGTATGAGGAAGTTTTTTTAAACAGTAACTACTCCTCTAAATGAAAGACACTTGCTTCCATCTAGTGGTGTAAAACTGGTATGAGGACTTTTTCACAGAAGATGTTTTGACAGATCAAAGCAGGAAAAACCAAGGTGAAAATAATAATATTAATGCTGGCAGAATTCCTTTCATTTGCATTGGCTTTTACGGTCATGGTATTGTACATGCTGTCTCACTGTCATGACTCACTGAGACACTTGAATACAACAGAGCTATTGTTAATATTATTAGTAACACAAAATACCAAATGTATTGTTAATCATCTAACTGTCATGTATTATTATAAGTGCCAAATAATATTTGTGTATAAAGGCATATTTTAATCCCCCTCAGCACTGTACTACAATCACTTATAATAAAATCGAGACATGTTATACCTTCTTCCCGGCAACTTTGTTCTCGAGATATTGACACCTAGTTGAGATGCTCACAAACTTGTTCTTGATTTCTTCAATCTCTCTGGAGTAACTGGATATGCTTCTGTTTCTCCTCATACTCACTACGTCCATCTGCTTCCCTTCTTTCTTACTCAGCTGCTCTGATGACAAAGCAACCGTCTCATCTTTGGCTGTGCGTTGCTGAGAACTCTCCAGCCTAACAGTTTCAAGAGAGATCAATCTCTGCGAGAAGACATTGAAAAACAAATTAGATGTAAATCAATACCCTGCATTTAAAAACATAATTGAACAGTACAGTGTGAGTAACCTTGGCTTGCTGACTTATGCTGGATAAATAGATACCATAGAAACAGCACTGATTGTTTGGCTGAGTTTACCTGTATTAGCTTATTATGTTCTGAATGTTGACGAGACAACTCAACCAGGGTCTTCTTCAGATAGGCATTCTCCTTCTTCAGACTGCTGACAACCACATTCAGCTCTGAGTTGAGCTTTTTCCTGACAAAACCCTTATATTTGGGGGACGCCATCTTAATCGCCTGTTAACAAATATTCAAGGAACGGATACAGAAATAATCCATTTCAGAATACAATTCAAATTCAAAACTAAACATTCTGAATGGGTCCAAGTTTATTTCCTTTGCAGGCAAATGCAGGCAGCAATGGGAAAATCTGATCTGGACCCAGAGCGAGGGTTGCAAGGGGACCGCTCGGGGCCCCTGAGGGCTGGCAAACTTTAAACTAGACCTGAGGTTTTTAACTTCTGGTGTTATAGTTGTTTTTTATTGTTCATCATACTACACGATTTTTTTTAAAGGTTTGCATTCATATTTTGAAAATAACTAAAATGTACACTCCGAGGGCCCCGACAGACTCTAGAATCGCCTCTGTCTGGACCCAAGATCTTATCATTTCAGAAGAGAAAGAGAAAATATATTCAAACATTACAACTAGATTACACAACAATCTACAGCAGATCTGGGTTAGCCCAAAACATGCATTTTATCGAAAGGTGTAATTTCCTGAAGGTGGACCGAGCATCAGAATAGTAACTTGTTCGCACTTGGGAGGTGGTTTTGTTCGGTGATGTTTGTGTACATCGACGAGAACACATCACCACATACCGTTGCCGGGTAACGTTGCCTGGTAACATTAACGTACCGAACGGTTAAGCTAGCGTGGGTAGAATGTGTCTCAGCTAGTGTAAAGTGCTGTTAAAGTAACGTTACCAGGGTTACGTCACTAAAGTCACTGCTAACTTTCGTTATTGTAGTGAAATATGACTTTCTACTTCAAAACAAACGTAAAAATGAACGCTTATCTTTAAGTCCGCTGTATTAACGTCAGCATTACCTTGAGAAGGAAGGAAGGCAACTAGAAGGATTGTGCTGCGTTCAATACCACCGCCTAAAATCTTAACCAACATGTATTTGTAGCCCTAGCCCGAGCTGTTAAGCGCGAAAATTTTAAAATAATAATATTGTTTCTGGAGCGACGCCTTTTTGTTATTTAATATGTGTGTGTGTTTTATATCGTATCAAAGTATAGAGAAAGTGTTTATTTAATTGGAAACAACACTGCACACTAGCACGTTTCACATTTAGGTTAGCTAAAATCGTAATTTCCGACAAACTACGAATGCTGCATTACTTAACAGCACCACTGGGGGGCGCTGGAATACAAGAGAAAATAGTACCAACTCTTGCCTGGATGGTGCATGAATGAACCCACAGATCTGCACAGTGATGCCAAGCACGCAATATTGAGTTATACTGTAAGTATGAAGTCTTCAGAAAAGGTAATGAAAAAGTAGGGCTGTCCTTTCCAGATAACCTTTGTGTGTTTCTCGCCTGCCAACCCTCCCGGGGCTGGTGTTTCATGCCTGTGACTCATGAGGCTGCCCTCCGGTATCCACTCCTCTCTCTTCTGCACATCTGTGCGTTTCAGTTCCCTCAGAGGGCTCCCTTTGTCTCACCGGAATATGATTAGTTTCTCTGAATACATTTGGACTTATCAAAATGCTGCGGGTCATTGTTGAGTCCGCTAGTGGGATCCCTAAAAAGAAAATTGGAAACCCAGATCCAATAGCTGGGGTTGTCTTTAGAGGTGAGACTATTGCTTTGACTTTGTTTCCCCCCCCTGCTGTATGCTTTGTTGACTCCTTTTTCGGGCGATTGATCATGCACAGTGTTTCACTTTCTATCAAGTTGTCATCTTTTCTGTCATCCTTAAGGTTTTGGACGTCACGTTTGCAGTGATATGTAGTAGCAATTTACAATATGCATTCTTAGTGCTTTATTTGAATATGAAGATAGTGACTCCTCATCAAAACGAAGAGTAGGCTACATCCTTATTAGGTCAGAGTAGTCCTCTGTCCACAGTACAGCAACTTTCTTTAGCTACAAGGCTTGATCTTTGTATTTATGTATACATAAAAAACCCAAGAGGCATGTGTTCCTCTTTTTCCAACAATTTATAAAATATCCATTCAGTAATTTATGTTTTTACAAGCGCTTGTATCCACTGTTTTCTCTGGGACATATTATTGTAACACCAGATTATGACTTACAAATAAATATTGTACTGTTGTGTTTACAGGTGAAAAGAAGAAAACCAAAGCAATTGACAATGAATTGAATCCTGTATGGAACGAAGTAAGTGCACAATTAGAGCTAACTGTTATGTGTGAGAGCTACAGTGTGTTGACTGGGAAAGCTGCTATTACCTCAGTTAAAATGATGGTGTGCTGTTGTTTTAATTATAAAGGTCTCCTCCCTGTAATTTCAGGTGCTTGAATTTGATCTGAAAGGCTTGTCCTTGGATGCATCTTCATTCATCAACGTGGTTGTGAAAGACTATGAAACAATCGGCAAAGACAAGTATGTGTGTGAAAAGCATCAGAGGTTAAGATTGTGACATTTTATATTTCATAGTGTGTCCTAAAAGTGACATTGTGTGTTGTTAAAAAAAAAAAATGAATACATGACACTCAGCCTACCGACTCAGTCCTGATAATTTAAACACACTCTGAGACTGAGTGTAGGCGGTCTTTACAGGAACCCCCCTCCCAAAAAACAAACACCCATTACGCTATGTAACACACGTAATGACTGAAAGGACAACCCTCACTACGCCTCAGAGATTTACCTTATGAGAAGGTAGATGTGAGATAACCGTCTGTGTAAGCACAGTTGTACTACCGATGCTACAACCACACTATTCATTCTAACAGTTTGGTTTAGAGTAGTTATTAGCAGAGCAGCGTGTTGTAACATAAATTAGCTGTATAACCACCACAGGATCTCACTGCGACCATGATAAGACTTGCAGCAGTGTTAGTAGTGTAGTTGTTTTGTCTATCTCACAGCAGCCCTCCCAGCGCTTATGAGGAATGTTGCCTTAAAAGGAAAAAAAAAGCCACTACTTTTGAATCTTCCCTGCAGTAGACTCCAGACTGCCATATAGGTTGTTTACTCAGCTTCATTTTACCTTAATCTATTAATATGCATTTTGTAACAATGTAAGTCTCTTTTTGTCTTTCTGAAGTGTAGACAAGAAGAGAGCCCAAGTGACAGGATTCCCACTAAGTCGTTCTGGTGACTGTGTATAATGTAAATGATTCTGAGGCAGGCACAAGGGGTGGGGTGAGGGTGGAGGGGTGTCTGCATCAGCCACGCACTCACTTGGATATTTTTCCATGATCCCTGCCTGCAGTGCATGAGCGGGGTGACTAAGAAAGCTTGCGCTGGCTTGTCATTGGCACATCTATGATGACTAGTCGTAACTCAGCCTGTAATAGAAAAAAAAAAATCAACTTTAGACAGCTGATTCTGGAGAGAAAGACGTTTGATTGAATATGTAAATACTGTGTGACCAACTCTCCCCCACTTCTTTAAACTAGGAAAGTTTAGAAAAGGAATGTGACTCAGAGAGACTAACAGGCATATCTAACCTGTGGTACTATGGAGTGTGTTTGGCAAAGATTGCTTTACGTTTAAACTAGCTTTGTCTAAAAGTGATATGTAAGTAGTAGAAAATGTATCAGTGTGCTTGGCAAATTGTTATCTGGCTTTTCACAGTTGTCAAAAGGTTCTGTTTAGTTATTTTTTTTCAAGGAAACTTTTTGAAAGTTTCAAGTTTTGTTTTCTAGTTTCCTAGGAGAGTAATGTACACACTCCAATTTGTATAAATAAGTCCCCGCACGTGGCCTCTGCATTGGTCGGGACAGTAAATTGCCATACCAGATTTCCTGTTTTATCCTCAACACTTGACCCTGCTTTCCAAGGACAACCCACACTCTGTGTAATGATAAATGATGGATCAACTGTTGAGAACAAGAGAGAAGAAAAAGGATTTTGCCTGCTCTTGTATTGCTTACTTAAGACTGCCTTTTCAGCCGCTTCCTTTGCTCCACGTTTGTTCACCCTTAAACTGGGCACAGAACGCCCAGTACATGCCTGTGGTAGATGTTAATTGTTTCCATCCTACTGCTTTTTCACAGGGGGCAGCCAGCTGGTCCTTGTCACACAGCATATCCCCCATTTGTTCTCTTGGGAGATGCTACTGCTGCTCCCAAATGGCTCTCAGGCCTTTTTCATTTAGACTTTAGACTTTTATTCAAGTTTTGCAGTGAATGTGAAAGTGAGACAGCATGCACAATAACAGAACGCTGAATTCAGAACAGCTAAATGGAACTCAGCCATAATTCATTCATTTTATTATTCACACCTGTGCCTTTCCTACTGAGTCAAAATGTCTTCTGTGAAAAAGGTTTGGCAAAGTGGACGTTATCATGTTATTTGATATGGGGTGTTTTTGAAAATGCCCAATGTGTTGCAATCCATTGCGGTTATTCATTTATGTTGCTGCAGGACTTCTGTTTACCATAATATGTGAAGAAGTGAAATTGGGAAGTAGAAACCGCCAACTATCCGTAGCAACGAGAAATTACAGTCACAAACACTGTGTCCAATTCCCTCATGTGGGCATCGATTTTGGAACTGAAGCGTCCTCCCTAGAATTTCTTCCAGCTATTAATCCTTGCTGTCTCTTCAAACAAAGATAATCACTGATGTGCAGGGGAATGTGATTGCCTTACAGGTTTATCGGCTCGGCAAAAATCTCTTTGAGAGACTTGGCCAGTGGTCACGTGAAGTCCTTCCCATCCAAGAATGTGCCCTTGATCAATGAGAAACAACAGGCTGTCGGGGTGAATACATTTAATACTCACATGTGACACTTTTGCAATATTATGACATGGAATTTTAGCTAAGGCAGCTTCAGCTCTTGCAGTGGATGATGCTTGGTCTGTGTTTAGGCAACCATTAATTTGCTAATTGGGTATGAGCCACCTGCCAACACTACTCCAGACCTCAATGATCAGCCCCATGAAAATACCTCTCACGCTGATGCCGGTAAGTAGATAGTTTAAGAAATGAAAAGTGATGGTTGTGTCTACATTTTTTTGATTCCCTCTCAAAATAACAGAACCAAACATCACTCTCCTTTACAATCATTCACATGAATAATTTCCATAAGGTATTCCGGGGTCACAATAACAAGAAAAGACAAACACACAAATATAAATCAATAAATAAACACACAATGAGGGATATAACAATAAAAGGAGAAAAATAAAAACAAAATTCCAAAAAATAGTAGTTTTAACACCAAAATACCCTCTCAGAAACTGATTTCTAAAGAGAGGGTCCAAACTTTATAAAATGTATTTACTCAAATGATCCATAGTCTTTATTATACACTGGATAACAACTCATTGGACCACTTGAATGCAGAAAAAAGATTTATATCTGCAAATCAGTGGCAGGGTGCTTATTTGCTGCCATTATCGCGGCTAAAGCAATTCTTACCTTTCTGGCATTTTTACACTTTCACTTGCACTGCTCCTGCTGTGTTCAAGTGTCATAGGAAGTCCAACGTTTCAGACCTCCAACTAGACAAAGTTCACTGGAATGCCTGTCAAAGTGAACCTCCTACTAGCAAATTCAGGTTCCACTTTGACAGGCATTCCAGTGCATTTTGCCAATTTGGAGGTCTGAACTTCGGAGTTTCCCATGGCACTTGAATGCAGCTTGAGCAGCACAAGTGAAAGTGTAAAAATGCCAGAAAGATAAGAATTGCTTTAACAGACACATCACACACTCCCAGGGTGTTAGTTTTTCTTCAATGAGAGTGTTTTGGAATATTGATTCAAAGAATGTTGTGATTATTGTAGTTTTGATCCACAGGAGACACTGATGAGGGTGATGAAGGGGAGACAGACGTGGATGGAGGAGGTCAGAGTGGCAGCCCAGGAGCTCCCACTACACCAAATCAGCCTGGGAAAACCAACCGAAAGCCATTGCGTCTCAGCCGTAAGAAGCATAGAACCTTGGCCAATAAGCCTCAGGACTTCCAGGTATTGTCTGAGTATTGATTGCTGTTTTCCTCTCAAAAGATAGTGAAATATAACACTTATCCCTCATAGAGAATTGCAAACATGTGAAGCTTAGTTTGGTTCTGCATACGGGCAAGCAATTTCCCACATGACTTTCTTTCTTCTTAATTTTGTTCCTGTAATAGCTTGTATGTTTTGTATTTTAACATACTGAATAAGTTTGTATTTGTAAACACAACTGAATCAGTGTTACCGTTTCAAAAAGGGCCCAGATACATTGTTTGTTTAGTTGCCTCACCGTTGCTTGTAATGTTCAGATTCGTGTTCGGGTTATCGAGGGTCGACAGCTGCCTGGCAACAACATCAAGCCAGTGGTTAAGGTGAATGTATGCGGACAGACCCACAGGACCAGAATAAGAAGAGGAAATAACCCGTTCTTCGATGAGGTGATCAATCCACTACAAATATCTGTAAAAATCCATTAGTGATCACTTGCTTTTGCCTTTTTTCTTACTTGTGAACATCATCTTGTCCTACTTCTTTGGCACTTAATTCCCAGCAGCTTTGTTAACTCTTTGGGGTATTTCTCTCTTTATTTGCAGTGCTTAATTGACAGTGGACCTAAAAGGCAGTGTCTTCAGCTTTCTCTCATATCCAACACAACTCATAAGCATTTTTCCTTTGTCTCAGCTTTTGCCAAAGCATAAATATCTCAGCTTAATACATTTATTCAGGAAAACATAAGAAAAGGCGTGTATTGTGCTCACAATGACAAGGAAAATACTCTTTAATTTATATCTTGTTTATGACCCTCAGATGTTTTTCTACAATGTCAACATGCTCCCCTCAGAACTGTTTGATGAGAGCATTAGTCTTCGGGTGCGTACATAACTCCTGTGGAAGCAATTTTTCTTTTGCAAAAACAAAAAGAACATCCAATAAGTGCTTTTTCAGGGAACTTCTCCATCTGCTGAAGCTTTAAAAGCTGTGTTTTTCTTCGACAGGTTTATGACTCCTTCTCCCTCAGATCCGACAGTCTAATGGGAGAGTTCAAGGTATGCCAATTGAAGAGTTTTTAAGTTCTTATCTCTGTTTGATTCATTTCAGAAGTTTGACCTGCACTGATATATCACTCAATATCAAGGACTCGGTGTCGCTTTTATCACCAGCCGGTTGACAGACTTCAAATTTCCCAATAATCAAAATGTTTTTTTTTCTTGGCTTCTCAGTTGGATGTTGGATACATCTATGACGAACCAGGTCAGTATTTCCATGTAAAATGCATAGACTGAAAAATTAAGATTTGTTTGTATATATTGCAGGTGTTTGAACATGTTGAATATTATACCATGTCCAGGACATGCCATAATGAGGAAATGGCTCCTCCTGAGTGATCCTGATGACTCTTGTTCGGGGGCCAGAGGTTACCTGAAAGTCAGCATAATAGTTGTGGGCACCGGAGATGAACCGCCGGTGCGTGTACCTTCTTTCTTACAATCAAGTTCCTTTCTGCTAGACACAGAGTACAAATCAGTTTAAAAAAGACCATGACAACCTCTCCTCTCCTCTCCTCTCCTCTCCTCTCCTCTCCTCTCCTCTCCTTGGTCCAGACTGAGAGGAGAGAGATAAGTGAAGAGCAGGACGACATAGAAAGCAATCTTTTGGTGCCAGCCGGAATCACAATGCGATGGGCCACAGTCAGCCTCAAAGTCTACCGTGCTGAGGATATGCCACAGAGTAAGCGATTCATACATTCCTGCAATCATTGTAGTTTAATGCTGTCAAGTCCAGTTGAAAAAATGTTTATTTAGAACCCACTTTACGTTGCAGTGGATGATGCCTTTATTCAGACGGTAAAACAGGTCTTTGGAGGGGAAGGAGACAGGAAAAACTTGGTGGATCCATATGTGGAAGTCAGCTTTGCTGGCAAGAAGGTATTTCCTGTTTAATTAAAAAGAAAGAAAAGAAAATGCCATTGCATATAAATAATAATCCCACAGTAAGAGCATTAAAACATTTTTTTTCTGTTTTAGCTGTGCACCAAAATCATTGAGAAAAATGCGAATCCGGAGTGGAATCAACTCCTCAATCTCCAATTCAAGGTAGTATAGATTGCGTATTGTCGTAAGATGTATCTTATGGGCTTGATTCAAATTTAAGAAACACTTTAACCTTCAGCACAAATGAACACACACCTCTGTCTGCCTCTGTAGTTCCCATCCATGTGTGAACGAATCAAGTTGACTATGTATGACTGGTAAGACCTCAACTTCATCCATACACAGCTGCACACGTGACAGTAATATCACAATTGATATTTGACGTGCCAGTTAACTCTTGGCAGGGATCGTCTAAGCAAGAATGATGCCATAGGAACAACATTTTTAAATCTGAACAAAATGTCTTCGTCTGGTGGAGAGATAGAAGGTAATCATGTAATCTGTAGTTTTGTAGTGATTGTTGTCACAGTTTTTTTTACGTCTTGATATTACAAAATGACATTCGATTAATCTTTTTTCTGGAAACAGATGCTCGGGCTGATTGCAACACAGTGTCTGACTGTAAGTATGAAATCATCATCTACAAGTTTTAACATGTGCATTAAAAAAAATTGTTACTTACTGTACTGATTTTAACCTTATACAGTCGCAGGACAGATTGGACCATAATATTAATACATTTTGTAGTTAACCATAAGCTACTTCATATATTTTTGGATTTATATTACCATTACTGTGGAAATAATGAGTGTTTGATTTTTTTGCATTGCATGCGCCTTGTTGTTGTATAAGCCTTGAACCTCTCCAGGTGGTTTTTAAACAGTGTTCGTTATGTTACAGTGAGCACCGCAGCATCAGAGATTGGTTTTCTCCCAGCTTTTGGGCCGTGCTACGTCAACCTGTACGGTAGCCCAAGAGAATTTACTGGCCTGCCCGACCCATATGAGGAACTCAACTTTGGAAAGGTAAGACTACCCTATCGGCTCAGTACAGAGGGTTCAGTAGGGTAGGTATAGACACGTGAATGTGTACATGAGGTTTTCGTTGCAGGGTGAAGGGGCTGCCTACAGGGGGAGAGTCCTTGTTGAACTGTCCACTCAGCTGGATGAAAAGGTGGATAAGAATGTGGATGACATCTGCAGTGATGACATCCTGGTGGCACAGGTATGCACTGTCTATTGTAATTCCGTCATACTGTAATTACTGATGATAATTCTTAAGATACAAGGCCCAATGTTTTGCCTCTGTAGTTCTCATACATTGATGAATTACTTTTTTTCTTTGACAATGTTACTGTTACATGGATCTTAAGAGTTTCCCTACAGAAAATAGCAGTATCTCAGTGTCTAGAAAAAGAGAACAGGGACACAAATAATCCCTCCCTAACCTCTAGCACTGCTACATCCTTTTATAATTGATTTGCAGAAATACCAGCGGAGGAGGAAGTACTGTCTGTGCGCTGTTTTCCACAGTGCATGCATGCTCCAAGAGCCAGGCGAGCCAATCCAGTTCGAGGTCAGCATTGGTAACTATGGTAACAAGCTGGACTCCACCTGCAAGCCCCTGTCATCCACCACCCAGTACAGCTATGCTGTGTTTGATGGTATGAAAAGAAGTGTGCAAGAAGTCAAAAAATTACTTGAAAATGTATTCCTATCTAGTTTTTGTTCAACAGCATGAAGCATTGCATAGTATTTCAACCTTGTTACACGTATTTTTTTCCGTGTGTTAAAAATACAGTATATCATATAAATAATAATAATCAGTGGAGCATGTATATCGTTAGGACTCTTCTATAACAGTGGACATTAGACAGTTTCCACCATGATTTAAGTCTTTTTTAAAGAGAATGAGAACTACGTGGACACCAAATGTTTTTTTACAACTTGTGTTTAAAATGACTGGGTATATTTATTTTCTGTCCCACAGGTAATCACTACTATTACCTGCCCTGGGCTGACACTAAGCCTGTTGTGATTCTCACTTCATACTGGGAAGACATCAGCCACCGTCTCGACTCTGTCAACATTCTCCTCTTTATTGCTGAGAGACTGGTGAGAATAAGTCACAGTTGCAAATATTGTACATGTCTATGCAGGGAGTACTGCTTAGTAACTTCCTTTTATCTGTCTCTGTGATGTATTTTAGGAGTCCCACCTCACCTCTTTAAAAACAGCCATTTTAGCCAAGGTGTCTGAGACACGTCTGGCCGAGATTTGGCTCAAACTCATCAACCACATGATTGAGGACCTGAACAGGTAAGACAGGACCAGACCATATCCTTCACTGGACCTGTGCGTCATATGAAGTAGAGCTGTAATGCAATGTATCATTAGCAAAACTGTAGTGTGGTTATTGCTTTTAGGTCAAATACATTTGCAGGTGGTTGTTTGGGTTGAGTTTTGTTTTTGTTTTACCATGTGTTGGTACCATTCAACATTGCTCTCACAGTTTCCAGCTTCCAGTGCTGGAGGGCCGGCCCAATGTGACTGCACTGGATCTCCAGTTGAAAAACCTGCGTGATACTGCTGTGGCTGATATCAGAGAGATGGCCAATCGCATGAGAGAGGATGCCACAGATGTCAAGGCCACCGTTGGTGACATTGAGGACTGGTTGTACAGAGTCAAGCAGCTGGCAGAGGAGGTCTGGAAAAATCTAAAGTCATGTAGCTCCCAAAGACATCAATAAAACTTTATTATGTAACTGAAATGTTGTGTGTTTACATCAGCCTCAGAACAGCATGCCAGATGTGATCATCTGGATGTTAAGAGGAGAGAAGCGTGTGGCTTTTGCTCGAGTCCCAGCAAACCAGATCCTGTTCTCCAACTTTAGCGAAGAGGCGCGCGGCAAACACTGTGGACGGACCCAGACCGTTTTCATGCAGGTATAAAACTACCCATACAGTAACACATTTATCTACTTTTAATGATATATTTCACTGTTAAACATCACTGCTCATGTTCCCACTTTTATAATTTTATTTGTTTGTCAGTACCCCCTGGACAAAAACAAAGGTCTGAAGGTCCCTGTCCAGCTGCGGGTCAACATGTGGCTTGGTCTCTCTGCTCATGAGAAGATGTTCAACAGCTTCTCAGAGGGAAACTTCAGTGTTTATGCTGAAATGGTACAGTAGCTTCTCAAAACATTAGCTTTTAAAAAAAATATATATATATATTTTCTTTGATTTCAGTTGTGTCATCTCTGACTTTCTGTCTGCAGTATGAGAACCAGGCCCATGTTTTAGGGAAGTGGGGAACTACCGGTCTGGTTGGTCGCCATAAGTTCTCAGATGTGACTGGAAAGGTGAAACTCAAACGTGAACGCTTTATGCCACCACGTGGATGGGATTGGGAGGAAGACTGGTTTGTTGACCCAGCGCGATGGTATGTTAAACTCACTAAATCCTACACAAGCACACATACTCACACAGGCCTTTGTGATTCATGGCCTGTACAGTCGAACATCTTCTTATCTATGTGCAGTTGAACCAATCCTGTTCATATTTCAGCTCTCTCCTCTATTAAGTGGTGGTAATCATAAATCATTGCTTGTACCAGCCACCCTGTGAACACAATCACAGGAAATGAAAAGGAATTTGGGTATCAGCCTTTTTTTTTTGGTTTAAAGAGGCCTCCCTCCCTCCATTAGTGCCTCCTACGTCTGTGCTGACATTCTCCAGTCAAGGCTCATGTAAACAATTTTAGCCTATGAAGCACGTCTTCCTGAGCTGTTACACTCAGTTGGTCACAGTCCTTCATAGCTGCTCTCTGAGTCACAAAGCTTCTCATCAACCTGTGTGTTGATTTTTTTTTTTTTACAGCCTGTTGACAGAAGCAGATGCGGGCCACACAGAGTTCACTGATGAAGTTTTTCAGAATGAAACACGTTTTCCTGGTGGGGAGTGGAACCCTGCCAGAGAGCCCTACACAGACGTGGTACGACCTACTGGTCACACACACACACACACACACACACACACACACACACACACACACACACGCACACACACACACACACACACACACACACACACACACACACACACACACACACACACACACACACACACACACATTTCATTTTTGTGAAAAATGTAGGTGAAGATAACAGGACAAAAGCCTGTCTATGCATGTTAGTTTCCGGTGTTATCAGTTTTTCCTGTGCTTTTATGTACTTACAGTAAGAAGGGTGGGTTGCTTGTGGTTAAACTTATGTAAATAAACATATGGACTTATATTGTTATGATATGTAGTTTTTATTAGGGCTGCTACTATCGGTTATGGCATCCTTTGGGTACTTGGTCTGAACAATAGCCTCCCCCGAAAAATTAAAGCTACTATTCTCAATTTGTGTATGTGTAATGTGGAAGGGGCCGCTCATAGTGATGGACCTGCAGAGAACTATCACCGTACTCTACACTTCTCCTCGGCTCGTTTTGGACTTTTTCAGTTTGTTGTTTTGGTTTTATGGCACAAAACTTTAAAGTTTTGATTCACTTTCATTCCAGACATTCCAGCAACAAAAGTCAAACACACAAACGTGAGCAATTAGATGGTGAACAGAGTGTACAGAGCATTTAGCCACTAAAGAACCAGATATTTCACTCAGGAGTTGGTGGAAAGCAAAACAAAGGAGAGTGAATATCAGATTTCATCAGGCCCCAAGTAGACAAATAAATGAGTTGGTAATAACAACACAAATAGTCAGTAATATCAGAAAGGAACTTTTTGTATTTATGAAGCTGGAATCAGCCAGTATGTGTATATATTTACAAGTAATTTTGCTTTAATTACTTTAAAAAGTTAATGTTAATCAGTAATTTTGTGTTTATTAATAGCTATACGTCACATTAATGAATGACAGAGTGTCCTTGTTTAGAATGGAGAAAAGGTTTTAAGCCCAGGAGAGTTTGAGTGTCCGCCTGGATGGAGCTGGGAGGATGACTGGAGCTTTGACAGCAACAAGGCTGTAGATGAGAGAGGTAACATTACAACACTACAGCTGAAATATGTGATCAAAATATTCTCTTGATCGTGTTTTCATGTCCGAAATGCTGCATGTTTAACTTGGCTTGTGCATATTTCTGTGTGTGTCTTTGGGCACCAGGTTGGGAATACGGAGTTACCATTCCTCCTGAAGATAAACCCAAATCCTGGGTTGCAGCAGAGAAAATGTATCACGTCCATCGCAGGAAGAGACTCATAAGACCACGGAAGAAGATATCTGATAAAATGGTTGTTACTGAGGTGAGGAAGAGTGCATATATATATTTATTTATTCTATATTAATTATTTATATCTCTCATCTTGTATTTGAGAGTTATGACTGCAGTTTATAATTTTTAACCTGTTTCTTCCACAGAGGCGAGAACCAGGGGAAGGCTGGGAATACTCTTCCCTGATTGGCTGGAAGTTCCACAGGAAGGAGCGCACCTCTGACACTTTCCGCCGCCGCCGCTGGAGAAGAAAGATGGTCCCATCCGACTGCATCGGATCCTCCGCCATCTTCAGGCTGGAAGGGGCATTAGTGAGTCTTACTTATGTCCCCTGAGAAACACCACTAATAATGTGCTGTATTCTTATTTCACACAACGAGGCAGTTGTCATGGCAACAACAGTTACTTTGTGCCATCTGAGTCATATCCTCTCATTATTCTCCTCCTGCTTGTGCCTGTTCCTGTCAGATGTTGGCAAATCACTCAGGAAGTTTATTTTAGTTCTGCATTTGTCTTTTCAAGTTTTCTTAATTTTGCTCAGATGTTTGCTGTTAAGTGTTATTGTAAGCACCTCTCCCTGCGTTTTGTTAACAGGGGGTTGATGTTGACGAGAAGGCCAGTAAAAAGGATGCAGCCAAACTATTTGGCGCCAACACACCCACTGTTTCCTGCCACTTTAGCCGTAAGTAGATGGGGCTGATAAAGTTAATTACTGGTCACAAGATAACGGTGAATCAAGAACTCAGTAAAATCTCGATAAATCAGGGATTATATTGGTCGGTGATACAGTTGAACATGCTGACCAATGTTCCCTTCAGGGTCTTACCTTTACCATCTGAGAGTGTACGTGTATCAGGCGAGAAGTCTCTGTGCCATGGACAAAGACAGCTTCTCAGGTAAAAAAAAAGAAGCAGAAAACAGAATAACCAAGAACAAGCCACACACCACATTTATCATCATAGGTTCAAATGTTCTGTCTCACATTTCTGTCATAATAATACTCCTGGTCCTCCCTAGATCCCTACGCCCATGTGTCATTCCTACATGTGAGTAAGACAACGGAAGTCATAAGGTCCACCCTGAACCCCACATGGGATCAGACTCTCGTCTTTGAGGACATTGAAATCTACGGAGACCCGCAAACTATTGCCCGCAACCCTCCTGATGTGGTGTTTGAGCTGTGCGACAGTGATCAAGTAGTATGTTGTATATTTAATCTGCCAAATTAAATCAGATAGGCATACAGACTTTTATCTTAGAAATGCAACTGTGGTTAATGGTGGATGTAATAAGGCTTTTCCTAAGTCTTTGTGTGCTTCTTCACTTTATTTCCAAAGGGGAAAGACGAACCCATGGGTCGCTGTACATGCCCCCCAGTCGTGAAACTGAACCCCAGTGTGGCTGTCAGCCCAAAGCTCCTGTGGTTCCCGGTCACCAAAAAAGGTCGCAGTGCTGGGGAGATGCTGCTGGCTGCAGAGCTCCTACTGAAGAACAGGGTAACAAAGACACTAAGTTAACATACTGTACCTTTTAACATTTTTAAAACTATACTCAGGAGGTGATGCTCTGCTTTACCCTCCAGGTGAACGAGGGAGATATGCCCCTGATGCCTCCTCGTCGGGGGGAAAAGCTCTACATGGTTCCCCAGGGAATCAGGCCTGTAGTGCAGCTCACTGCCATTGAGGTACACTTCCTGCTCCTTTGCCAGCCTCTATAAATTACCTTTGCACACATGGGGGCGGCAGTAGCTCAGTCCATAGGTGACTTGGATGGGAACCAGAGGGGCGCTGGTTCAAGTCCCTGCGTTGACCATGAATGGAGCGTGGACTGGTGGCTGGAGGGGTGCCAGTTCATCTCCTGCCGAGGTGCTGTTGAGCAAGGCACCGAACCCCCAACTGTTCGCTCTAACATCTCTGTCTTTGCAGGTCCTTTCTGTGCATGTGTGTGTCTTTCGGACCTGTGTGTGTGTCAAATGAAAAAATAGAGTGAAAATTGAATTTCCCCATTGCGGAACAAATAAAGGGATTCTTCTTCTTCTTATAACATGATCAGACAAGATCGGCCCCACCCTAAGATCTTTGTTGTGGTTGCACCTTCCACCCCTTTTTTTTTTACTGATCTCCTACCACCATGCTAGTTTCTTTTGTCTGCTCACAGTCATTTTTCTAAGAGTGTTAATGTATTTATTTGATTCCAGGTCTTGACTTGGGGCTTGAGGAATATGAAGACCTATCAGTTGGCCACAGTTTCCTCCCCCAGTTTGATAGTGGAGTGTGGTGGTGAGATTGTTCAAACCGCGGTGATCAAGAACTATAAAAAGAACCCCAACTTCCCTGGATCCGTGCTGCTGCTTAAAGTGGTACAAACCCTCAAACTGTCGAGAATAAATATTCAGACACCAAGAGTTTCATGTTTCCTATTTTTTTATATGGGCTGTTATTATTGTTTTCTCACCATAGCTTCTTCCCAAAGAGGAGATGTACACCCCTCCAATTGTGCTGAAGGTAATTGACCACCGGCCATTCGGTAGGAAACCAGTTGTGGGTCAGTGCACCATCGACAGCCTGGAAGTGTTCCGCTGTGATCCGTATCGTATCAACAGTGAGGTCTGCATGTCTGCTCGAGGTATATTTACACATGCATGGACTCCAGCAGAAACATACACACTCTACATACATCAGAGTCTTATTGTAACCTGTTTCCATTGACCTTGCAGTGGCAATGATAGCTGCTGCCCAGGGAGATGTTGTCATAGACATTGAAGAGAGACCCATCGTGAAAGCTGAGGTAAATAATAATTCATTCACAAAAGGTGGGAGACAAAATTTTCACTTCTACCTCCTTGTATTGATAAATGTTCTTTGTTTGCTTCCCATTTCGCAGCTTCAAGCAGAAATGGTGAGATTTTCTCTTTTCACAGTCTACTGATACAGAGTGTCTTGTAAAATACTAAGTTCATCATTAAATCCTTTGTGTAGGAGGAAGAAGCAGTAGACTGGTGGAGTAAGTTCTACGCCTCTGTTGGAGCACAGGAAAAGTGTGGGCCCTACCTGAAAAAGGGATATGACAAATTACAGGTAAGAACACGTTGCTGTTAAATAAAAAAATCTACACAATAATCTTTCCTTGATTTCTTGTTTGTGTTTAACATGCTGCAGCAAGCTAGCTGTGAAAGATACCGACAAGAGCAGTCAAACATTTGGGAGATTCAGTACTTATTTCTTTAAACGAAAAAAACAGCAAGAAAAATATGGGAGTTCTGTGAAAACATGAAACTAAGGTGTGAAGTAAAGTTGGGTTGGGAGCTGACTGGGAAGTGACTTTTAGTTTTGTGTAGCAGATAATGCCGTATGTTGCAATAGATGTGACGCGTTCTTCCTACTATGTTGTGTGGTTTTTCAGGTGTTTAACAGTGAACTAGAAGAGGTTGCAGAGTTCCAGGGACTCACTGATTTCTGCAACACTTTCAAACTTCAGCGAGGAAAGACTGAAGATGAGGAAGATGATCCCTCTGTGGTGGGAGAGTTCAAGGTACAGAAGCCACATTTTGAATGTCATTCATCATCCCATTATACCTGAACTATTGTAACATGAGAAATCACTGCATTTGCTGTGTCACAGCTACTTTCCCTAGCCTTTGTCTGCCCTCTGGTGGATCATATATGAACTTCATAAACACATATGGATATCATGTATTCAGTATAGCCTGCAGATTGGTATGTTTGCGAAGAGACGTTAACTAATCCTGTTCTGTCTAATTCAGTTCAGTTATAACTGCAATTCACTTTGGATTATTATCATAATTAATAATTAAGGCTGTAAAAATATGTAAAAAGACTGACTGAGAGCCCTACATATTCTAAGGAATAGGAACAAAGCAATGATAAACTCTTTTATCATATTTTTGTTTTTTGTTTATTTATTAATTATTAATGTGCTTCATGGTTGAAGTTTTGAATTGTCATGGTAAATTACCCCATTTGAGTTGATAACAAAGTTGCATTTTAATGTGGATATGTACGCAATATCAGTAAACAATTTAGTAAACAGTTTTTATTATAGCAGTTTATTTTTCAGTTAGAATGCTGAAATTCAGAGATTGAATTTATAATCTGGGATTCATCAATCTGTTGACGCCTTGGTTGGAATATAGTCTTAAGTTCCTGTGTGAATGTTAATAACTTTGTAGGAGAGATGTTATATAACTACTCTTTGGTGATATTCAGGGCTCATTCAAGATTTACCCACTGCCCGATGACCCAGGGGTGCCAGCTCCACCCCGCCAGTTCAAAGAGCTTCCAGAGAGCGGACCTCAGGAGTGCCTGGTCAGAATTTATGTAGTGCGCTGTCTTGACCTGCAGCCTAAGGATACAAATGGCATGGTAAACACGATTTGAAGCTGATTATCTGAACAATCTTTCTGGTTTAGTGATAAAGAAATTGAGTCAAAACCACGCTCTAGATTTTAATCAGTGAAAAATATAATAATAATTGAAGTTTCTAAAGATCATTTTTTGCACTCTCATTTCAGTGTGACCCATACATAAAGATTGCTCTGGGAAGGAAAACACTGGATGACAGAGATAACTACAAACCAGCTACCCTCAATCCAGAGTTTGGGAGGTGAGACAACGATGTGTCCAGCTTACTGAACTTTTTGTTAATTTTTTATTCGTTCAAATGATTAAGATCACTTTTAAGTTTGTGTAGGAGCCTAAAGGATCAAAAGAAAAAATACATTAAATAATGTCCTCCATTTTTGTCCAGGATGTTTGAGCTGTCCTGCTTCCTTCCTCAAGACAAGGACCTGAAGATTGCTGTGTATGACTATGACTTACTGAGTAGAGACGAAAAAGTGGGTGAGACAGTCATCGATTTGGAGAACAGACTCCTTTCTCGTTTCAGGCCCGGCTGCGGCCTGCCACAGACTTACTGTGTGTAAGTACGTACACATACAGTAAAATGTCCGAAGTACAGTTGATGCATCCTCCAGAGTACGCCGGGGACTTCTACTTAGATGTGTTTCAGTTTCTCAAAGCAAAACCTACAAAGCTACAATTGTCTTGCAGCTCTGGGATCAATCAGTGGAGAGACCAGCTGAAGCCTTCTCAGATCCTCCAGAATGTGGCTAGAGTGAGAGGAGTCCCTCCTCCACGCATAGAGGGAGATGGCAGCTCACTGTTTTTCTCAGGCAAACAATACAACCTGCAAGATTATGGTACAGCCATTCTCAAATGCCCTTTTATAATCTTTCTGTTACTTATATCTACTATCTCCATCTTTTTATTGTAGGTTTTCACAGTCTACAAAACACAAACAGTACATTTTATCAAAGCTTATCCAAAGTATCCATCCACCCACCTACCCACCTACCAGACTTACACCATAAGGAGTCAGTCATTTACATATTTTCTAGAAGTGGAGAAACACAAATAGACAGAAGAAAAAAATAGACTTACAAGCAAAAAGAACAAGTCAGATGTGTTTACATATTTTGGGTTTACATTCTCTGCTTTCATTCTTTCCACAAATGTCAAGAAAGGCTGCCACAAATGATATAGAGAACAGACCCTTGGAGAGAGTATATTATCTTGTCTAGCTTGAGATATTGCGTAATCTATGTATGCGTAGGGAGTCATACTGTTCCACAAGAACAGCAAATCTTGCCTGGATAACAAATTGCAAAAACCAGTACTTTGCCCTTATAGTTTCTTAGATGTTCACCCTGTGGTGCAACATCAGATAAAATGATAAAGACCAGAACATACGTACATAACAGACTTGAAGGAGCTTGCCTACATATATGACATGTGGGGTCTGTTCTTATTCTAGACAACCTTTGACCAATGAAGTCAGTGTACCATCTTGAATTGTACAAAAGCAGATGGATAAGTAGTGAACCTTCAGATAATTTGATGACAAAATGCATCTGGAATTTGTTCAATTAATTTCTATTCCTATTTATTTTTCTTTAAAGTTGCATAATTATGTAGATTATGAAGGTTGTATGTACTACATTTAATCTGTTTTAAGCCTGACGTGAATTTGAAAACAAAGATTTGGGGGATTATAAAGGAACGCTATTGGAGTATGAGGCTATAATATATCTAATTGTAAATATCTATAAAAATGAGCAATAGATTTGTTTAACAGTAGCTCAAAAGATGCAAATTTCTTATCTGGCAGTTTATTTTTGGCGTTGTTGGGAAAAAAAATCCAGAATAATCTTTCATCATAATTCAAGAGGTCTGAGAGAAAACTAGATGTCTGAGCCTCCTCTTGGCTCTTGTCTTTAGAAAATCTAGCCGTGATAGAAGATTTGATATTAACATGCATCTTATACAGAATACTATCCTGTCTCATCGACTTTTGTTATCTGCTATGCCCTTTGCAGAGGCAAATTCTGTGATCCATCAGCACTTGGGCCCAGCCAGAGAGAGGCTGGCCCTGCATGTCCTCAGAAACCAGGGTTTGACACCAGAGCATGTGGAGACCAGAACACTGTGCAGCTCCCACCAACCCAACCTGTCTCAGGTTAAAACAACAGCAGTAACACTACATACATCCTTTTAGTAGAGTCAGAAGGGATAAAGTATATATGAAATATGAACCTAATGCTCTGTAAAATTAACATTTTATTACTATTGTCTGGTAGCTTTTTTGAAGAGTCATCTTTTTCTACAAATACAGGGACAAATTCAAATGTGGGTAGACATTTTCCCCAAGAGCCTTGGTTTGCCAGGTCCCCCATGTGATATCACTCCACGCAAAGCCAAGAAGTAAGAGACACTTGACTAAATAATGTTTTATCATAGTGCAATTAAGGATCAAATATAATAGTATATTTAAAACAGGTACGCCTTGCGAGCCATCATTTGGAACACAACTGACGTCACTCTGGATGAAACAAGCATCACCGGCGAAAGCATGAGTGACATCTACGTTAAAGGGTACATCACTTGTCCTGTCTCTTACCTTAACCCTTCATTTGTTCTTTCATGTATGTTTCTTTTATATGCGTTTTTCTACAAGACATTGATTCACAACTATCAAATCTGAATTCAACACTGCCATGTTTCCTAGATGGATGCCGGGTATGGAGGACAACAAGCAGAAGACGGACGTCCACTACAGATCCCTGGATGGTGATGGAAATTTCAACTGGAGGTTTATCTTTGGGTTTGACTACCTGCCCGCGGAACAGCTGTGTGTTGTCTCGAGGAAAGTGAGTGAGACCATGGAGCAGGAACAAAGCATCAGCAGCAGTGATTGTTTTTGTTGTGCTGACATACTGTCGGGGAGGGAGCTTAGTAAACCTATCGCTTTTTTACAGGAACACTTTTGGAATCTCGACAAAACTGAATTTAGGATTCCTCCTAAATTGATCATCCAGATTTGGGACAATGACAAATTCTCCTTGGATGACTACTTAGGTGAAACAGCATTGTTCTTAACCCCATTTTATGCCATGACCCCACAAAGAGAAGACCCTGAATGATAGATATCTATAGAGACATCTAGATATCTAGATATCTATAGAGACAACTTCTGCAATAAAAGAAGAATGATTATTTTCTATCTATTTCTCTGTTACAGGTTCAGTTGAGCTAGACCTACTCAACCTGATCGCTCCTGCTAAGACCCCGGAGAAGTGCAGCCTGAAGATGTTGCCCGGGATGGCGGGCTCAACCTCCTCCAAAAAATCACTGCCAAGCTCACTTTTCTCTCAGAAGTCTGTAAGAGGCTGGTGGCCATGCACGATCGAGCAGGACGGGAAAACTGTGCTTGGTGTACGTTTATGTCCACAGCACAATGTCTTGTTAATGATTTTTTTCCTGGTTACTGTTTAAGACTTTGTTTTCAAAAACTCCACAGGGGAAAGTAGAAATGACTCTGGAAATAGTGGAGGAGAAGGAGACAGAGGAGAGACCTGCTGGAAAAGGCAGAGATGAGCCAAACATGAATCCTAAACTGGACTCACCTAAGTAATAACTCTGAATCCTCAAAGCAGTTTAAAAAAAAATGCATAAAGCATAGTTCTATGAATTGCTTAAAGTGAATGCGTAAGAGTTTCCCTCTTTCTCCATTCAACAGCCGCCCTGACACGTCATTCTTCTGGTTTACAAACCCTTGCAAGACCATGAAGTTCATCGTTTGGCGGAGATTCAAATGGATTTTCATTGCATCGATTCTTCTTCTGCTGGTTATATTGTTCCTCGGGATCCTGTTCTATTCCCTACCAGTAAGATTGCTTAGTTTGCAAATAAATGTACTCATAATTTATTGATTTTAATATTTCTGAAACTAAATTATATCCATCACACAATGTTTTTCCACATTATTTTTGTAATCTGAGTGAATTTTAATGTCTTTTCTTTATCTACAGAACTACATCTCAATGAAGATTGTGAAGCCGTTCTCCTAAGGTGCAGACAAGCTGCCTGCCTTCCTGCTGCAGAATCTAAAGTCCTCAGAAATATGCAATAACCGTCTCTGTTAATGCCATAGCAGACTGATATTCAGCATTATCCTCTCACATAATCAGACCTTTCAGCTTTTAGTTTTTGCACTCCCACTATTGCTTACAGTATATGTCTTGTATTGCAAATAATCTCTCTTATGTTCACATTTAGACAGAAAAATCAAGAATGTCAAGAACTTTATATTTTAATAAACGTTGTTATTATTAGCACATGGTTCATATTTTGTTGTGTTTAACACACTTTTGAAATCAGTGCAAATAGTTGGAAACAATTTTTCTGTTTAGGAGTAATTCAAATGTTATTACCAGTATAAAGTTAGCAACATCATAACTAATTACATCTTTAAAACCATTACAATACCATTCAGTAATATACCAGTAAAAACAAATGGTAATTAAAGAAATCAAAGAATAAATCAACTGTGGCATTATATACATTTTTTAAGGTTTTTTTTGCAACTCATATTAAATTAATTACTTAAATTTCACGTGTTTCTACTGCCTGTGTCCGAAATCTTTCACTACTCCCTAGTTTAGGGGTCTTCAACGGGTCTTTTAAGCCAAGGACTCTTAGCTAAAATTAGGCCTAATAGCTAGGGTGGCCTAAAGCCTATACACACAGCTTTGTATGGGGCATAAACTACTTAGCTATTACAATGATCACTATTAACATTTGTATATTTATACTGTACATCATATGTTAAAAAAAATAATTCCAGCAGTCAGGTTGCCAGGTTCGTCAGACCAGGTCCAGTAGCCTACAGGAAACCGGAGTCTGTTTGAGCCTGTTTGAACCCGTCCCCTCATGCAAATCTCACCATAAAAACAAGTATTGCAGAGGAGAGTTTGACTGACAGGTACAGTAACAGCTAAGTAAACATGAAAGTTAGCTTACAGATCAAGGAGAAAAGTAGCTATTTCGGTGTGTGTTTTAATGCCGTTGAACTCCTTTATTTCAGTCCTTTATCTTGGCCTATATTGACTATATTGGTTTTTGCCCGTCTCAGGTCACTCAGCTGCTCGGACAAATAAGCAGCTGCAGGATTGGCAAACTCCATTTCACCCAGTGCCAGCCTACAGTAGCTGCACCCAACAACAGACAACCCTGGCAACCCCACAATGCCGGCCTCTATTGGCTGCTACAATGTAAACCGAACGTGACAGAAAGCAAAACATCATAAAATGTTTTAAAATATTAATTCAGACTAAATATATGTTTTTATCGAAAAGCAATACTTTTATTCTGTACCTCTCAAAACGCACCGTGGGTGTATTATTTAAAAAAAAATATATAGCTTTTAATAAAGATTCTACATATTCAACCTTTAATGTTAAAAATACATTTACACACAATTATACGTTGCATTCATGTAAATGTATATTTCCAAACATATTTTTGAAATTATTATTAAACAAACCTCTCTGCCTTAGTCCACTACTATGTAGTGAAGAGTGAATGAGTAATTTCGGACACAACCTATGAATGGTTGCGACTTTGTCACTCTACCGCCTCCCTAACGGTTGCACGACAGTACACCTCTTTTTGACCAAGTTGCTAGGATACCAACTCATGGTCCCGCCTCTTTTCCCCAAGAAAAGCGTCTGGATTGGTCCGTGATTTTCCTGCCGTCATGGTGCAGCCGCTGCCTGCAACAACGAGAGTAAACCAGAACGATAACATTTGGTTGATATGGTCAAGGAAGAAATACTTGTACATGAAAATAAATCAGTAATAATGTAATGCACCCATCTCAGAAGTCCTACACAAAGAGGGGCATGCGTGTAAGTCGTTTCTCTTTGTTTTAATGCATACAGCACTGGTAGTTTGACCAGGTCGAATTACGTTAGCGCTTTCTATCTTTAGCCAATCAAAGCTAAGTTAGCTCAAGATGACTTGTTTTTTTGTCTTGCGAGATGTGTTTGCACCAAGATAGTAAGCTACTAACCACATACATCGGAAAGAAATACCGCCAGTGACGTTACTATCCTAATAACTTTTTTAAGGTGGCCCTAATGTCAAAAGTATAAGGTTGGGTAGAGTTAGTTAGCTAGCTAATTGTAGCTTTTTGCAGGGTTCGTACCATACAGTCTGAGGTCCGTACTGGTGCTGGAAATCCTTGAAAAAACACTTGCATTTTAGTGTTGGTTTTTCAGGGTTTGAAAAGTGCTTGTATTTTGAATAAAATGCTTGAAACTGCTTGAAATTAAATGATGTTATATGGGATGATGACACAGGCAAAATAAGATATCCATGTTTGAGAGAATGAAAACAGCATTTTCTGACATTTTTGCATGAAAATTGACTGTTGATGACTGACAGATTATCAAAATAGTTTGTGATTATATTCCCGTCGATCTATTAGTCGAGTTAGTTTTCCTTTAATTTGTCCTCTTGTAGAAAGCCGCCTCACACCATCCTTTTTGGTTGTTTATAGGTTAATAACATGTAATTTTAATGTGATAAACAAGTACAATAATAAGTATTCTGAATACCGAGTATTGTACTGTATACAAGACATAATTTACCACAGCTGCGAGGTGCTGGAAAAGCATGAAAATACACCTTGAAATGCTTAATAGTGCTTGATTTTGACTTTGGAGAAGGTGCAAGAATCCTGTTTTCAAAGCTGTCAGAATAAGTTTTTCTTGCTGGCATTATAAGTTACACATTGTGAGAAATTAGAGGCTGAATGGAGAGCTGAGACCACAACAAACAAACAAATAACATCCATAAACAACACTTTATTTGGCTCTAGGTAAAGTCCGGTGCCTCCTGAAACTGGGCACTTTTGTGTGGAGTAATATAACTTTGTAGGCATGGATAAAATTATCAAATATGTGGCAGCTTTTTCACATGTGATTTATTAATTTATTTTTTTTCTCAAGCAGCTGTTGTTGATTCACCTTGTCTGACCTGACGAAAATAGATGGAGGATGGATTCTCAAACAAGGTAAACCAGTAAGGTCTGCATTAGAAATGTATGTGCCCAAAGTTTTTGTTAATGCTTGGGCCTTGCATGATTTGTTCTAAGTAAGTTTCTAAATAAGGAATATGCACATAGACTATGTTTGTTAACAAAGTAAACTCTAGGAAAGGGGAAGCTGTACACTTTCTAGATTCAGCATACCAACAAGCCCTTCTTCTCTTTGTTCTTTTTCTGTCCTGCTGCAGTGTGACTGCTGAATACGAGGCAGAGGGTGTAAACCACGATGTTCCAAAAACAGACTTAACAGAAGGAAAAGATGAACTCTTTTGTGGACCGCAAAAGAATGACACGCCAAAAGACACACAAGATGACGTAGAATCTCAGACTTTGATGGACTGTGGGTCTGCAGGTGGGCTGCATGAATCTGTCCTTGCAGACAGCAGAAGTAACACATCTCAAACTAAGTGCTCTAATGGGCAGAAATCTAAGAGGTCCGCTTCACCTGGTCCTCACCCTGTTAAAACAGCCGGCGTTGCTGCACACTCTCCAAATCCAAAGCTCACCCTCTGTCTTAGTAATAGTCCTAGGAAGGGTGTTAGTACACCCAGTGATGAGGAGATGCTGAGTCCGGACAGCCCCATCTGTAGAACCATGCCCATCAACAGCTCTGTAGACAAGGTTCATGATGGCAGTGCTTGTGCAAAGGACCCTGGCCTTGCAAAGGAATCACAGCAGTTTGTCAAAGACTCTGATTGTGGATGTCTGGCCAAAGAAGAAGTCAGTCAGGATGCCATGGCAACTGAGGATGCTGCAACAACTGAGTACAGTGGCTCATCTGATATGAGCCAGGGCTCAATTGGAAACCAGTCAGATGCACTTCTGAAAAGGTACTTGTGAACATTTTCTGTGTTCCACTTTCTGTCTTTACTGATTCCTGAATCACCTTCCCTGTTGTGTCCTAGTTCCACTATGCCCTCAATGCGCTTCAAACCCGTTCAGTTTTTGTTGTTGTTTCTCTACAGCGTTTCATTCGCATTACATAACATGGACAGAGGATGGCTGGGGACACCCATAGACGAGTTGAACAGAATGCCCCAGTGTGCCCCCCCACTGTCTCACCTGAAAGCAGGGCCTAACCACACTGTCACAGTCAGGGTCAGTAACCTGCCTCTTGTACTATGTGTATTCTGTGTATGTGTGTGCAGATGCGACTGGGCATTGTGTGGTGGGTCTGCACTTGGTGTATTAATAAGAGAAAACAAGATGGAGAAACGTGAGGGAGTGAAACCATCCTCCGTGATTCCCCCAGGGCCTCTTGTCAGTATAGCTACTATCAGGCTGTGTCCTCCACACAAGTCCCACAGGAACACTGCGAGTGCCGCTTTGTAGCTTCTACTTGCTCTACCATCAACTAGCCGCTGTCACCCCGTCTAGATTCTCGCCATCACCTGCTAAATCACAAGAATGCTGTATTTTTAATTACCGTTACACATCATCTCTACATTAAAATCAGGACAGCTGATTTTCAGTTGTTTATGATCCATACAGCAATCATATAATTCATTTTGTTTAGAAATAATGAACAGAGCTAAAGTGACTGTCTTCTTAATATTACAACATCTACCACACCATGTTCCAAGTTTCAAAAGCCAGCCATTGCATCTTTTTGGTGATTATCTCAATCACCACTTCTCTACACACAACAGTAACCTGAAAAGTCATTTTGTCTTCCCTGCCAATTTTTTCCCCGGTTACAGACAGATCTCCTCAGAGAGGGAGAAGTCCCTGTTTCATACCCCAGCAAGTTTAAAGATGCGTGGGATGATGTGTTCGTGAAGATGCCCTGCTCTGAGAAGAATCTGTTTCCTATGGAGGCTGAGGTATTCTAGTGCATCACAGCTTCATTTTTTCAAAATAACCCACTGTGCCACAGCAAGACAAAAACCAATTTGTCATTTGTTGTGTCATGTAGGATGGAGGAGGTGTCCAAAGTCGGTGGGAGCTGATCCACACTGCCCTGCGGGGAGGGTTTAAAAGTTCTCTGGATGTGAGGGTAAGACAAGTGTCCCGGACAGGACATACTCTGTGTCCTTACTAAAACCCTATTCGGACGGGATTAGTTTAATGTAGGTCTGTAAGATTGCGCCATGTCAGTAATTGTTACGGAGAATGTCAGTAAAAATACAGCGATTTTCACCTTCTGTAAAAGGTTCAAGAAGAAATACCTCAGGTAAAACTAATCCCGTCCTAATACAACCCTCTGTAAAACATATGTTGATATATTGTCATATCCCGTCAATACATAGCTTCCACATTTTTAAAAGCACTCATCCCTTTGTTTAGATAATCGATTTTGTCCTTTAGTTTCGTGTTTAGTTAGTTTTGTTATATCAGGAAGCCACGTAGCACGCACATGGCGACAGGGAGGTGACAGCAGTGCGTAAATGGAGTAACCCCTCCCAACTCTGGTGGAATGCAGGGATATCTTAATACTGTGCGAATTGGCCATTTATGTTACTGACGTCCTGAGGTAAAATGATTTTACCCCACGTTCTAATGTTAAACTAATCTCGTCCAAATAGGGCTTAAGATAGGTTAAACAGCTTCAACATGTGAAGTAGGGGTGTAAGAAAATATCGATACACGTAAGTATTGTGATATCATGTTTTGTGATACTGTAGCAGTTCTCAAAAACACAAGGATTTTTCCAAGAACCCTCTGAGAGCCGCAGGACCGCAGAGATCTCAGCCAACATTATTGTCTTTAATAGGCTGTAGAGGGCTCTGTTTTGAAGCAAGAATGAAAGTTTTGTTATCATATAAACTAGGTAACCTAAGAGCAGTGGTACCATCATGTCATGCTAGCTTGTTGGGAAGGAGGTGAAATAATGCTCCAAAGAAAAACTGACATGACAGTGGTTCATTAGTGTAATACATTTTCACCCATTTGACTCTTCCGCTCCATTGTACCAACGCAGTCGTATGGTAGCAGTCGTATGGTAGCAGTTATATGGTAGTGTATTCTTAATACTATGACAGTTTTACTGAAATTTTATTTAGAAAATCGCAGTATATAGCCTTACTTATGCTATTGCAATATATCGCAGTGTATCAAATCATAACCCTCGTCTCATGGTATGTATTGTATTGCCAGATTCTTGCCAATACGCAGCCCTAATGTGTCGTGACTTGCATCAATAATATTGAAGTCCCCACTGAAACATCAAAAGTTAAGAAAATAGCTAATTGCCTTCTTCTCCCTCCTCTCTTTATAATAATAATAATAATAATAATAATAATAACAATAGAACAACAATAGATTGTTGTAGGTGATCCTGAAGAGATTGGATTTAAGCTGACTCTTGAATGACAGGAGTGTTTCTGAGTTCCTGATGGCGAGGGGCAGGGAGTTCCACGGTGCAGGGGCGGCGATGGCAAAGGCTCGGTCCCCCAGGGTGCGATATTTGGTTTGGTGACGGGGGTGAGAAAGTTGGTGTCAGCAGAGCGGAGGCGGCGAGTGGGGGAGTGGCGATGGAGGGGATCAGTCAGGTATGAGGTTGCAAGGTTGTGAAGGGCTTTGTAGATGGTGAGGAGGATCTTGAAGTTGTTAACAAACAACACCAGTAAACATTACCTCCATTGTCTGGTAAGAAGTGGGGGAGACACAGTTTACTTTGCTTGATCTCAGCAGTTCAAACCTCTGTTCTGCCACCTCCTACTCTCCATAATCACTTACGTTGTGGTTCAGGAGAACAGAGAGAGAAATAGGAGATATAAAGTTGGCTTCCCACGCAGTGCTCAACATGTCTGAGTAGTCATCATTTTGGCAAAAAGCTTTGTCTTCCCATCCACACCAAAATGTGAGACTCTTGTTTTCAGAGTTATCCACCCTGCCAACATTGTTTCTGTGTATAAAAGCAGGCACCCTAGCGTGGATGGAAAGTAAAAACAGTGAGGAGAAGATGCCGTTTCAAATTTAAAAATTAAATTGGTACATTTCACTTTTATACTGGAGCATTTCTAAGGTATTATTCCAATTGAGCTGTCACAGGAGTTTCAAAAATACAAAACCTATTCCATAAACAACCACACGGTGGCAGGGTTTGCAACAAGTAGAGTTTGTGTCATGTATTAAAAGAAGCCTTGTAATTTGAGATCCTAAGTGTGTGTGTATGAAAGCTGTTAAATCTGCTTAAATAAAGTTTAATATATTTAAAATGGTCTTCTTTAAAAACATAACTCTGTATTTCCCTCTACAGGATGCTATTTTGAGATACAACACAGCCCATGCAAAGAAATGGGACTTCACTGCCCTGAATCTTCTTTGCACAGAGGTAAGCTGTCAAAAAACATAAAACGTGAAGGTAATCTATTTTTTATAGGCTGATCCTGTACTAAAGATCAAGAATATACATTAAAACAGCTTCCCTAAAGCCTGCTGACCCTACTGTATTTCTAATGCATGTCTTAGGCATGCATCTTGGCTGAACATGAAGCATATGACCTGTTAAATCATATTTGTTGGTTGGAAAACCTCATGTAAAAAAACACAATACCTTATTGTTTATTCTTATATCTTAATCTACTATCTAGCAGGCTTTCATATTTGTAATTTAAGATAATTGCCATCGATGGACAATATCAGTGAAATGCAGCCTGTTGTGTGCATCACAGTTCTGACAGCCGCTGTGAACTTTGTTGGCAGTGTTTGTTTAACTCACCATGATTAATCATGTCCTTTAAATGTACTCTAATGAAGAATGAAGCTGAAGTGGATACTTAGCCAGAGTTGTTATCTCAAAGGGAGCCTGCTCTCTTTTGTTTGGCTGCAAGCCCATCAGTGTGCGTCGTCCCCTGCCAGTACCTGAGAGTCTCACAGGAGCAAATATGCTTCATACAGTTAGGACAGATGAGCATAGAGCATAGCGGCGGCAGCTGCTGCGGGTGAACCAGGGGAATGGCGTTCTTTTTTCTCTCTCCCTTCTTTATTTAATTTTTTTTTTCCCCAGTTAGGGACTGTCATTACATACCTGTTGTCAGAGAAACTTCTTCCCATGTGGGATTATTATACCCTTCTTTCATGGTTATGAGATTACTTTTTAAAACTGTTTTAAAAATGTAGCATTTCAAGTAAAGCATCAGTCCTTTTGCAGAAATTCTTGTAGATATAGTATCAGCAGTACTGCCTGTCTACTGGCAGTGTATTTACCTCAACGTGAGTCTAAATATACTATATTATACTATAGTATACTATTATTGCCATAATACCAGCCAGAGTGGCCAAAAAGAAGACAGGCAGACAGTCTTTAAATAGATGGCAAACCATCCTCTGCTAAAAGCCTAATTTGGTTACCTTATAATTGGTGAAGCATGTAGTTTACCGTCAGACTCTATCTGGGTGGGCTCATTTCTTAGTTGGAGCCATTACGAACAAGGTAATTATTCTAATGGAGCTTTTGCAAGTAAGCCGGAACGTTTAATACTTGTTGTGGTCCAGTCATATTGATATCTGAACTTGTTCGTCCCTTCTCATCATTGATTACTCAGCTAAATTCAGACTTTTCCAAATTTGTCTTTTTTTTCCCCCTCCCGTCTAAAATAATTTCTTAGAGTAAAGCAGAGAGCTTGATGGATCAATAGCCACTTGATCCTTTTTATAGCTTAATCCAATTTAATTAAAAGTTCCCATTAAATCTGCAAAGATGCTTAGTAAAGCCAGCTAGAAACTCGCCCTTCCAGGAGTCCTTTGCGTCAGCAGCTCCACTTACTGCCCTGATCACGGTATTTCCCCCTATTTCTTTCCTGCTGAGGCATTCGGCAGGGGAGGACGATGCTCACAGTAGAAGGACAAGTCAGGGTTTGAATACCTAAACTTAATAAATCTCAAAATTATGATACATGCAGAAAATTGGCAAAAGTGACACGGGAATATGAAAAGAAGCATGTGTACCAATACAAAACACCTGTGACTGCTTTCTTTCATTTACATTTCAGTTACATCAGTTAATGGATGCAGTATGAGGGAACATTCAGAGCATCACATTGAGCAGGAATGATTAACAGCTGCCTTTCTACAGCAGACATGCATAAATGATCTATCTTTCACAGAGACACTAATGTAGTGAAGAATCACATACACTGAATTGTTCAGCCATTCTTTGGATAATTGATTAATAACTGGCATAATACTTTACTGCTTCTGTGCTCTTTTTATTCACTGCAGTTTGTGATGGGTTTGAATCCTAACTGTTGGACTCATCGGCCAAGACCACCTAGTTAAATCTGGGGCAACATTTGTGCAGCATCGTGGTAATTGTTAAGACGTACATTGCCCCTGGGCCAGTGATTGACACTACGCTCGACGTGTAATAGCCATAGAGGGGGGAAAAGAGTTATCCAAATTAGGGCTTGTCTGTAAATTGTCTGTGTTTCTCCCCTGCCAAATGAAACTGTCACTGTGTCACTTTCTGATGAATGTCTTGGGGCTGAGCAGGAAAAACAGTCCAGGACTAAGTACAGCTCATGCTCCAATAGTACATTTCATCAACAGAACAACAACAAACTCTATATACATGTTTCATTTCTATGTCTGTTTCTATAAAACATCCTTGGGCCTCTAAATGGTAATACATATGTGAACTTGAGACTTGCTTTGGTTGGGATTCCCAGAAATTGAAATAACTTGTAAAGAGCAGAATGGATGGACGATCAGGGTGTGATCGATCATTGACCTTTGCAGCAGTAAATCTGGACTGCCTGCCAGAACGAGGTCTGTCATGTGTATTGATGTGAAAGGTACAGTTTGTGTGTGCAGCCCTAACCTGTGTGTGTTACTGTAGTGGCCAGCTGCTGTAGCTGTGGAAAGGGGGGGGGGGGGGGGGGGGGGGTCTTTCTGACCACACCCTGCACCATCACCAACTACCAGCTATTAGTCCCGCAGGAGAGCTTTATGACGTCAGCCTGCTCATTACATCTGACAGCATTTAGTCAGACCTGCTCTGCAGCCATATAAATGCCCATGGCCAAATCACCCACCAAAGACTTCCTGTTGGAAATCAAGCCACCCTGCCACTCTCTCCACACTGGTCATTTGCATTTGCTCCAGAAGGTCCATTTAATCAGCACAAACTGCCCTGCTTACCTTGATAGAATAAGGCACTTGATTGATGACCGTGAGGTTTGAAGCCAATATACTCATAAGTGATTGCGTTGTAAATCTGGGTCTATGATGGAATAACTGGGTGTTTATTTTCGAGGGAATTGCAGATGGGTGCTGAGGTAAGCTATAGTCTGAAGTATGGATGCTTGGGCTGTGGCAGGCCCACTCCCAGATTTATGGTACTTTCTTCTGAAACTGGTTCTATTTCTTCTTCCACTGCCGAAGTGTTGGGATTACTGATTTCTGAGGAGTAGGAGTTCACCCTTAAATAACAATAAACCTCTGTAACCCTAACTGACACTGAGTTTTCTTGTTGGATATGAGAAAATTGAGTATCTTTTCCTGAGATATTGGTTACTAGTATTGGGGGTATGACCTCAGACTTACTGTCAAGCAGTTATTAGACCATTCAAAGTTTTCATCAAGCAGCTGGCCACGCTATTCTGTCTTGTCTTAACGAGAAAAAAAAACAAAACCCCCAAAGAAAGTATTGCAATTATTGAAAAGGAAATTTCATGTTGAGCTTTCAACTGTATTTTCAAAATGTTCAAAATCTATTCGTACAAAGTAAGGCATCAAAGAACCAACCTGCTTTCTATAATATAAGAATTATGGATTTGTTAATGTACAAATATGAGAAACTAATAACCAAAGCAGAAATGTATTATTTGAACAAATTGTCTGAACTAAATGAACTAACAAGGTAAAAACAAATAAAAAATAAATAAAAAGAAATATATATATATTTTCTCTGTATTATTGTTATTTCTAAATGGTAATCTGTATGTTTAAAATAAGGAGGGAACTGCTACTCTAAGACAGACTGTTTAAGTTTTCACCACTCTCAAAAATACTTGATTAATTTAATGTTTAAATTGTTTAAGTGACTTTGTTTTACTATTCATGCATTTGTCTTATTGCTTATTTTATCATTTTAGTTATTGGCTATTTTATTTTCCTGTCTTGTATGATTATTCTGCTGTTTTTACGATGTTATACTTTTATTTTATTCATTTCTGTTAAGCACTATGAATAACTGCTTGTACCAGTAGTGCTATATAAATAAATTTGCCTTGCCTATTAAAAAAATCAGTGTTGTTGCACACCAGTGTGTCACTTCATATCTAATCAGTCACTGTGATTGCCGGCTCTGAATAACTGCCTGCCTAACTAGGCAGTCAGCTCCATAGAGATATCCCATTTAACAGTACTTCTGCATCTGTCTTTTTCCCTCTTATTTCCAGTATCTTGAGCATTCAGAGTTTCAACTCCTGTTTGAGGTCGTACTGCCAAGTATGGTTGAACTCGCACTCAGTGCTCCTTTCCTTTGTACAAAGGTAAGTGCAGTTCATTTCAGTATTTTTGAATGTGTAGATTTGTAGTTTATGTTTAGGGCGTTTTCAGGAGTTGTGTGAGGATATGGAAAGGTTGTGAGACAATGGTTTTAAAAAGATATCAGCGGTGTTTAGGGATGTAAGTGTGTGCAGTCCGCACCGAGGAGAGGCAAAATGTTGGATGGGGGATGTTGTACAGTACAAGATCAGCTCATGAGTTGGAACTGCTAGATAATGAATGCCCCTTTTTGCTCCAAATCAAGAACTGCATCATTAGAAAAGAGGGCTACGAGAGGACAGGTCTGTCTCATTACCAGTCATCCCTCTGATGTGTCATGCTTGTGCACTTGAGGAAATTCCTCTTCTAAAATGTTTTAAATTCTGTCAATTCCTTTGGACTTCCACACCAGCCCTCCGTCCTCTGTGCAATATATTCTGAGAAACAGGGCCCTCTCTTTTCTTCCCATTAAATGGAGCTGATCCATGTCAGAGATCTTTTAAATGTCATCCCCATTTGTCTTCATTTACCTTCTCTGTCATCAATTATATCAATGCAAAAAAACCAAACATCATTGGTATTTTTTGAAATTCAGTTATCTTTTTCAGAGCCCTCTGTGTTTTAATTAAATAAACTGGGCAGGATGGAGAAATCCCTCTGGTTCTTATTGGAGACAGAAACCAGGGGCCGAGCATCAAATATGCTCAGGTTTAACTAAGGGAGGGGATTTCTCGTACAGATTTCACCTCAGAATTAATTGTAACAGTTGGATAATGAAGCTTTCTGACTCACAGTATTAAGTGTCAAGGCTAATGTTTATGTGTGTGTTATTGGAGCTGGTATTGATCTGCTAACTGGGCAGCCTTGGGAGGCTCTTTAGCCCTAATCAGTGAAGATAGATGGGCCCTGTGTGTCTGACTGAACAAACCTGGGGGAGAAAGAAAACCAGGACCTTAATTACTACCACCCATTTACCTAATGGAACTCCCCTCGTCTCCTCTGCTTGCTAGATTTGCTAAACTAATTATCTTCCCCCATTATCCATCAGAACCACGGTACTACACTCCTGTAACCTTGTGTGTTTCTTGTTCATCTCTCTATGTTCTTATGTTTCCCATTCTGATCTCCAGTCATTCAGGTTTGGTCTCTTTGTCTGTGTTTTTTTTCTTCCTAGCCTATTCCCCTACTAAAGTCAAGGATCAACCACTCCCTGACTCTGTCTCAAGAGCAAATAGCCTGTCTTCTGGCCAACTCCTTCTTTTGCACATTCCCCCGACGCAACTCCCGCAAGTCGGAGTACTGCAATTATCCTGAAATCAACTTCTACAGGTAAAGTCACACCATCCCTTTTAGTACACTGAAGAGACACAAAACAATGTTCAGTAGCACTTTAGGGTAATTAAGTGAGCTGCAGTGGTTAGTATTTTATTCACAAAATTAGATTTGCCCCTTGAGCCTTTTGCAAGCCATTACTTTAAGCAGGAGAGCAGATCTTGATCAGATATTGATCCTGAGTTTGCCATTGGTCTGTATGCTTAAAGAAGATGAAGCTTACTATGCTGTTGGACTGAAGCATGATTTGAGTTATTGGCATGATTATACTTTTTATCTTGTCCTAAATGATGGTGGAACATCCAGGGTAATGCTCCCTTAAATTGTTTTAGTTTTTTATTACTTTCATGATTAGGTACAGCTATCTCTTTCATATTGGTAGCACTTTGATTAGGTAGCTCCATCTTTAGTGATCCTACCATTCAGGGGAAACTGATTTCCATAAGGGGGCACTACTGCCTTGAAAACCCTTAATAGATGAATTCTATTACTCAGCTTCGACTCATTGAGTAAGTGTCCGGTAAATTTGCGAAACTGAAGTTTCTTTTTTAGCTTGCATGCAATAGGTCACAAAAAGGTGTTGTGGTATCTCATTTGTTTTTGTTTTATTGTCAAAGAGTATATCTATGTTTAAAAAATGCTTTAATAGTTGTAAGATTACATTGCATGCTGTAACTGCCCCTGTCACCTTATAGCCTGGACTGTGGGCAGAGAGTCTCTTTGAGCCTTTCTGTTATGTCTTTTTGTGGGGGAGGAAGATTCAGAGTTGGTTTTTTAAATTGGTGTTCTCTGTTTCTACCTACTCAGAACCAGTGGTCTGTTAAGAAACTCTGGTATGGCTAATTGAAATAGATTGTTTGATAGACATTTTTTTTTTTTAAAGGGCACAGCTGTATATCTGTCCCTGGTTTCTCATAATCTTGAGGATTCACATTATTTGGAATAGACGGAGGAGGCACGAGTGAAGTCAGCCCTATATTCTTGTATCAGAAGTACACAACCTCTGCTCTGCTGGTGTAACGTGTGCAGACGGCAGCAGAATGTGAGGCGGTATTACACTCAGGTTGCCTTTCATCAGAGCCTTCTGTCTGTCTAATGTCTAATGAGGTCCAGCCTCTTCTCTGTTGGATATATACTTAATTGTTGTTATTTGTTCTCAAGATATTGGAAGCAGCTGATAATACTTAGAAAGTTGTGTAAGGATGAGGTTGGGTTGGTTACAGAGTTATGAGCTTTTGTTAGCAGATTCATCGTGGTATTTATGAACTGTAGGCATCTCAGACCACACTGGACATTGTCCAGAACTCACCTCAATTCAATTTCCCTGTATTTCTTTGAGGCCCTGTCTCCTCATTAGTGATATGTGTGATCACTTCTGGTGTTGTTGCCTGACATACTAGTGATGTCAGTTTGGCGATACTTTATGACCGCGCTTATACTCTTTGCGAAACATGAAAGGTAGGTTTAGTACTTTATCATTTTAATATTCCCTGCGATCTGCATGGGGCCTAACTTCTGTCCACAGTGTAATTAGCCTGATGAATTATGAATCCCATATGATCGGATGGCCATATCTGGTCCTGTCACTTGGTTCAAAATCCCCACTTCAGCTTCCCTAATTTTTATCTGAACCATAATCGTACGCTCACAATCTTTCATTTGTATGGGTGCATGATATCTGCCTTCACATCAAACGTTAGTGGCAGGCTAAGTGAAGAGGCCTCTGTAATAATGTAAGCATTGATTCCAGTGTCAGGGCTGTCTGTTTCAGACCCATGCCAGCACTTGGTTGCAGGCCTGCCTTCACCATCAGCATTTCGCTTTTGCCGGCAGTGAAATACAGGAAAGAGCAAGAGGCAAAAAAAAAGTCTATGTGTTTCTGAGAAGATGAGACAAGACTTGATAACCATTGCAGTCTAAAATGGGCCCTGGATCGTTACTGGCCCTCCCTTTCCCCCTGTAATTGAGGGAGTGTCCGTCACTTTGCTTATCAGCTACAGTAGTGCTCTGTCTTGGAGAAGCAGAGCAGCAAGCAATCTGCTGATTGCTGTTTTGGCAGAACTGTCAAGGTTTGTCCTCTGCTAAGTGATGGATAGATTTGAGTAAGAGGAAAGAAGGCAGACTTATCTCTTTAGCTTGTGTTTTCCTCTCTATGACAAGAAAATGACACAGGAAGCCTGTTTAACTGTTTAGTCAAGAATAAAAGCTTGTTATTGAGAAATAAATCGTCTGTTTTTGTTTTCTGAATAAGTGACCACGACGTGGCCTACCTCATTTGCGAGAAAATAGCATTATTGGTAATGGTAAAAGGCAAGAAGTCTTGTCTCCTGGTGCACTTTATGTACTAGTTAGGGTCACAGTGGATAAGAACCAAATCATTAATGTGATGGTCCTTCAAAATGAAAATTGCTGTAATATATTTTGTGACTAAATCCTTCATAATTAGTTGCCCTTCTGTCTTCAGCGAGATAGGATTTGTGGCTATACTGCAAATACTGCGTCATCCACTTGTGTTTCACTTACACTATCTCATAGGCAGGTTGTCCTGCAGGGTACAATTTGCCAAATTGAAACTGACTAAGGGGAATGGAGTTGGGGGGGGTGTCACAGTGCACAAATAAGGCACTGTGTAAGGAATGTAAATAGTGGGAAAGATTAATTTGATATGCAGGAACGGCCTAATTAATTAGTTGTATTTCCTTTAAGTGCATTACCTGTTTCCATTTAATGTTTCATCTCTGTATTTATTTTGTTAGTGGCCTGGGCAGAAAGTGCCAGGGAAAGATGGATGCTGAACTGCGATTAGTCATCAGTCTGCTTTTAATGAAGGGAGAGCCCCAGTATGGGGTGATTTTAAGCTCTCCACCCAGTGCTCTCTCTCTCTCTCTCTCTCTCTCTCACTCTCTCTCTCTCTCTCTCTCTCTCTCTCTCTCTCTCCCCCTCTCTCTCCCTGTCTTTCTCTCCCTCCTCCTTCCATCCACCCTAGTTTTCATAGTAACTCTGAAGAACTGAAACACTGCCTCAGGCAGTGCCATTGTATGAAGGATGGAGGTAGATGGGAGAGACATCGTGCCAGTTTAAAAGCTTGACCTCACTCATGACATGCCATGGCATGGTTGTGCAGTGAGCTATAGATAATGACTCTGAGTGAAACATCCATGTCTCTCATCTGCTTAAACACATTACATTTTATTCGGTATATTTTAACTAAAAATATTTTGTCTTGTCAGAGACTCTCACGTGTAAGATTTAGGTCAGTCATGTGAACCTAAATTCCAATTTGCTTTCTTTTTCAGGTTATTTGAAGGTTCTTCACTAAAGAAAATAGAAAAATTGAAAACTCTGCTGTGTTACTTCAGGAGAGTTACGCAGACCAGTAAGCATTAATAATATCCATGTAATGCAGTTATGCTCTCCATGTTTTTTCGGTCCAGAATATTTTTTGATCATGTTTTTTTTCCTCTTTTTTGTTGAAGAGCCCAAGGGTCTTGTTACATTCACAAGACAAACACTGAACAATCCTCCAAACTGGGAAAGGTAAATTCTATGGTATTATTCATTTAATGTTTTCAATTTTGTTATGATCCATCCACAACATATGAAAGGATATTGCTTTTTTAGATGTGTCTAATATAATGCTAGCTTTAATGAATATTCTTATCATACAGTGCTACTTTAAATTTTGTTAAATTTGATCCGAAAAATCATTTAAATGTCCCCACAACTTGATTGAACAAATCTGAATTGTGTTGATGTTGTCTGAGTGGCTTAAGGATGCTGTTTCTCCAAAAAAAAATTCCTACAAAGTACTGATATATATTCATTTATTTTATTCAAATTGATTTATTTCATTCAACTCTGGAGCATACGATCAATATACTGGAAATTTGAATTTTTAGTATTTACATACTTTGCTGAAGCATATTGTGGCTTCATCCCTTAAACAATATAATTAATACAGTCAATTATTCTTTGGTAAAAGAATAAGTGAACGTTTTTTTGTCAAGTTCCCAGACTAAGCTGAAGCGCCTACATATCACTTGTGAAGGGACGATTGAGGATGATGGTTACGGGATGCTGCAGGTAGGAATTTTTTTTACTGGTTTGCATTCAACGCCAAGTAGAACAAGCTATTCATCCTGGTGTAATAAAGGTATATATAGCTGCCAGTGCCCCCAGATCATTGTAAAATGATTCCTTTTTGTAACCACAAATCTGGTATCAAACTTGTTGAGTGTCAGATGTGATGTAGCATGCCTTTTTTTGCACTTCCTGTGGTCAAACCCAACAGACTTTGACCATCACCATGCCTTCTGTGTAGCTTTCAAAAGTCAGAGACACTGCTGCTTGTCTGAAATTGTTGTCCACCACCTTCAGAAAATCAATTTTTTGGTGCATATCTGGGAAGGTTATCGGTTCTATTTCTACCCCCTCCCCCCAGTGTTCCAGGATGGCTAGTGCATTTTTTACTCTAGCTGTCAGCTGATGTATACACTTGAGTAACTCAGAGAGGCAAGGGTGGAGGAGAAGACCCTTGGGTGACGGATGAGGGAGAAGGAGGCGCATGGAGGAAAAGATGACGAGGGTGAGCCATCTTACTGGGGCGACCCAGTGGGCCGGGAGTCTCGCTGGTGGATTGATGGCTACCTCAGCAGACTGGGCACTAGCTGTGGGTTGAGTTTTGATAGGGCAGAGTGAGCTGTCATTCTGTCAGGAGGTGAGATTGAAGGGTGAGGGGTGGAGTGAGGTCAGGGGTAAACCAGTGAAGGAGGTGAGGAATTGAGCGACTGGTTAGACAACACACTCACTATCATACAGACTGACGTAGCTGTGGGCCAGTGAGCAGAACCCTCACCCCTGACAGGCTGTTTGAATAACAGCATTGTGATTGAATGGGCTGTCCTTTTATTCATGACACAAAAACAAGGAGTGGGGTTACATGGCAGTAAGCTCTAGTATCACATCAAAATATTTAACTAAAATTTTATTTACAATTTTTTTAGCACTTAATAAAAAAAAAAATATATATATATATATATGAATATATATGCAATTTTATCTGGGATATTGTTATTAATTTAATAGTGAAGTTGTGAGCACATATCTTCGGTGCTCTTTATTTTATAGTAATTCATGAAAAAAAATTTGAAATCGGGGTTTGATTTGAATCCATATGGTTCAGTAATAATGATTTTTTTTCTTTTGGAAACATAATCATGCCATTGCATGCCTGAGATCAAGTACCAAAGTTCAAGGCTCCCAAAATGAAATAGTTATAGTTTATTGGCCGATTCATATTTTTTTCCCCATAAACCCACCACATCAACTACTATTTATTGGGAACACTGTTTATAAATGAACTCAGACATATTGTAGCATTTTTGATTTTGGAAAATATCTTATATATTAATGATTCATTTTTGACTGCCATATACACTGATATATCTGCCGTGAGCTTTTATAGGCCGGTATATTGGCCCAGACGATTTATTGGTGTAGCTCTATTGAGAACAATATAATTGTAAAATCATCTTTCAGCCTTTGGCCTTCAGGTTGATATAGATATCAGGGATATCTATTTCTTTTTCCCTTGCCTTCTTCCCATTGTCAGACTTGGTTTTTTAAAGGGAAGTAAGGGTGCAGCACTTAATTGTGAGCTCTCACAGGGAATACCAAAAATATTATACCGTATTTAAAACATAGGCGGTCTGCAGACATGCATGCAGATGTTGCATTACTGCTCACCATTAATAGTAGATTTTATAGATATTTGAACTATCTCTTTAGATTTCCTGTGCATTGTTTTGCTATGGTGTCCTGATTTGATTATTTACAAGCAGGAAGCAGTGCTGTAATCCTTAGACATTTATCTATATAAATTGACCACAGTGGGTGACAGATAATAAGGAGACACTAATAGAGTAATTTGTTCAAATAACAGGACTGACGGTAGCTAAACCTCACAGTTCTTCTTAACAGCCTTGAACGGGCAGCACAATATATTAACGATTTGTTTTGTTGTGAATATAACTGAGGGATTGTGCTATTTTGGTTAAATCTGCCATTTATTTTCTTATTATATTATTTCATTAGGTCGACTTTGCAAACAGGTTTGTAGGTGGTGGAGTAACAGGACACGGACTGGTCCAGGAAGAGATCAGGTTCCTCATCAACCCTGAACTCATTGTCTCTCGCCTCTTCACTGAAGCTATGGAATACAATGAATGCCTCATCGTCACAGGTATGTAGTCTCACACGCTCATAATTTTCAGCCCAATAGTGCGCCTGTTGAACACTTTTATTAAGCATGGTTCTTTCATGTGACTGAATCGGTTCCTTCCTTCTTTAACGGTTTCCCTGTCTCTTCACCTGTTAGTTGGAAAATGGGATAAAACAGAAATGTGTTGTCCACAGAGGTAGAGTTTTGGCTTCAGATTTACAGTGTAGTCAAATGTCAGTATACAAAATATAGCTAAGTACAATGAATAGATTGTAGAAAACAAAAGCATATCAAAGTAGTATATAATCATTTATATGAAATTAAAAAAAAACATAACAATATGAAGGTAAGTCAAGTCATTCAGTTCAATCAAGTAATGGCATATGAAATAAAGGACCTTTTAGGACAGAAGGTGGGCTCTAACTAGCATGGTATTCTAATGTTCAGCCTCCTCAGGAACGCTGAAATGATTTGGCCCTTGTGCAGCTAAAATTAGTTGTATTCTCATTTCATGGACCGAAGTTGTGCATAGTCACTTATTCTGTCTGGGATTTCATGGGCAGCATCTCTTTTTGAGTTTCTGGTTTGGTGACCTCAGGATTGCCTCTCTGCTTTTGGCAAATTATGACATTTGTGTGGTGTTTGTTGTTTATCGGACTGTGACCTCTAGCACACATTGGGCCTGGGTTAATGCCAGTTCATCTACATTCTAACCATGGCCTTATGTCAATGACCTCCGGGCAGTGAATGAGCAAAAGAAAGAAATTGCATGTACCAGTGGCTGAAATTTTCCTCCGCATGCACTGATGTCCTTATACGGAGAGTAGATATTAGGAGAGGTTATTTATAGGTTTCCACCCGGTTATGATTTTCTGTGACATGGTGCCCACAATGTATCCACCAATTAGCATCTTGTGAATCAACAGTTACAGAGAACCAATGTGTTTTGGTCATGTAAGTCCCCTTACGCTTGTGGTTATACTTTATAACTACTAACAGGAAGTAAATAATGTGTGTATGTGTTCTTTAGTTGTAAACCACCGTTGAGTACTTAGAAAAGCGCTATATAAGTCCTATTTATTATTATTATTATTATTATGATTATAATAACAAATATATGGTGCTACCACACTGAATACTCTGGCACCCTTGTGCCATGTGTTGTATTTTTATTTAGGTTTCTTCTTTCTCTTATAGAACCACACACATCACATGTCTTTCTAGTATTATATACAGCATTGGCTGAACTATTTTTTTCTCTTTCATTGAGCCCTGTGTGTTTATTGGGCTCCGTTCATTTTTTTTTTTTTTTTTTTTGCCCCCCATCCTTCCATCTGGTCTGAAGGTAAATCCATTGCATTGATTCACTTGGGACTGCCCAGTTATCCTTAATTTCTCTCCAGCAGAATTGCTCTATTTTTCAACCTCCAACTCGCTATGCTTGGGTCAACCTCTCTAAGTGTTGTGCCCTCTCACTCGCCTCCCTCCTCCTCCTTCTCTTTGGGCCATCCTGCCTTTTTTCCTGCCTCACTGCTGTACCTCGCCCACCACTGGTCAAAGAAAGGACAAGCACAGATTAACATCATAGGGGCAAAATATCTGCCATAGCATGTGAAATAGCAACATTAATATAAAGGAGTACTCAAAAGAATGCTTGTATGATTTAATTCAGCCAATTACATGAATGTTGATTCAAATTTGCCTTCCTTATTTTTCTTATCACATTATCACATTGCCGACTCACCACATTTTGAAATAACCTCAGTTGAGTCGATTGATTTATTCCCACATCATATTTATTTTATTGCCACTTTATCTAGCTTGACAAAACAAATATTTAACATCCACTTGTCCTGCTTCGGTACCTGGATTTCACAGAGGCAATAAAATGATCCTTCAGATTTGTCTTTGATGACACAAGAGGCATCATTATCCGGTTTGATAAATCCATCCGTTTAACTTGAGGGCATGCATTTTAACTTAGCTGCGCCTGCAGCAACTCAAATATAAATGGAGCTCCCAAATGTTTACACTTGATTGATTCTGCTGGTTTTTTGATCTTGTGCCTAGCAAGGGAGATGCATGGAAAACAAAATATGGTGAGACAAGGAGTTTGCATGGTCTGACACCTCAGAACCCTGTATCTACCTCTTTACATTGCTTGTTGCGTGTTATCGCCTCTATCCCACACTGGTAATATACCAGTACATTTAGCTGATAGTTGATGCTAATGTCTGGTTGTTTTTGTTGTTGTTTATTTCCCCTTTTGTGAGAGGGAAACAAAGACATTTTCATTATAAAATGGTACTGAACTGTTTTTGAGTCATCATCCTGAATGAGCACACATTCACTCATACAAATGTATGAAACAACCTTTAATATATCTTCGTTCACATGAAAAATGACTGCTAAAAAATCCTTTAGCCTTTGGCCTGATATACAACTAACCTACCTACACGACAACAATTTTTCAGTAACTACATAGTCCAACAAAAATATTTTGTGTGTCACTTAAATTAAATGTAAACGTAAAAGCCTCTACAATGCAATAACATATTAATATACAGTATTACCCTGGTAGTGTAACGCTGCAGTAGCCGCGTATGATAGTGGACTGTTGTCTGAGTCTGGCCACTAACACCTGAGAATGCCACATTTTTTGCCGATAGGCTGATGGCAGTCAACAAGGCGAATATCCGGTGACACTGATGTTATGCCGATGAATCGGGGTATCCCTACCACACACACTAACACAACCAGTTCTGTTCAGTTAATGTTAAAATCGACTTCTGCCTCGTTCATTACCCTCTCAGCAAGCCAAGGATAGTCTCTTTTGAATGGCGCCATGTTGTCTTCTCTGAAACTCCCATCCCTTCCAAGTCACCTTCAGTGGTTAGTCACTGCCCCCATCCCTGCTACCCATCATTCTGCATCCCTCCATCCCTCCCTCCACCACCTCCTCCTCCTCCTCCTCCTCCTCTCCACTTAACTTTATTACATTTGGACAGAAAGGAATTTATTGCCCAACTAAGGTCATTGCTCCACTAATGGAATGGACCAGTTACGCCATAGATTCATTTAAACCTTGCACACTATTCCTTGCACGCATTCAGTGTTTCCTCTTACAGCCTCATCTATGTTTGTAGACTCTTTATATCCGTCTGTCCTTGTTTTTATCTTCTATCGACTTAATCGTATTTCTTTATCTGTAGAGGTGCCTTTACATGGGTCTTCCAATGCATTTGGAGCTTATACGTCACATCAGTTTTTGTTCATAAGTGCTTTTGGATCTGAAGGTAGATGGCCACAATGTAATCTAGTGATGGAAGCCTGTATTCCAGGAGGCTGTCATGGGCAGTCGCCAGGCTAAATAAGCTCAAGGTGAAGGAGGAGGACACCTCTGTTGATGGAGAGTGAATTGGGTTATCAGTGCAAAATGTTTAAAATAAATGTTTGTTTTTTTTTGTTTTTTTTTTAGTTCTGACAAACACAATTCTCATTTGCCCAGTCATTGTTGAGTTATGTCCGGGCTGCATTACAGGCCATTAGCTTGAGTCATACTTTGTCATAGAAAAGCACAAGAAAATCATCATTCACACTGAGACTTCAAGTATTGGCAGATGGTACATACTTGAAATAAAATGAAGTCAATTATGAAAAAGTAAAAGTAGCTTTTAATGACTGCTCTTCAAGAGATACTTTCAAAGAATAGTATTTAGCATTGCTTTCTAAAAAAAAAAAAAGAGTTTAGAACTTTTCTTCTAGTGGCAGACGTTACTCTGCCAATACATACAGTAGAACCTCAGAAGCTATGTTAATCATGTGTTAAACACCTCTTCATTGAAGTGCAGCGAAACTTCAACCTCATACCTAATGCATAATGTGTGGAACCTTTTAATAGGCATCATTTTCAGAATTGAGCGCAGCTGTATTTGTGAAGACGAATGATGAAATCTTTAGAGCGCTAACCCCGAGCACATACTGGTACACATTATAAAAAGGCTAACTACTTGAGACCAGGCGTATGTTACCCTGTCAATTAACGCATGATCCGGCGGTGTTTCATGTTTTGCAAGCCTTTTGCGAATGTGGCCGAGGTGAGCTTCTTCTGTTCTAACCATTTCTTCCTATTATGGCTGAAAGCTTTTCATTTCAAAGCCCAAAGCGGATTACTTAATAAATCAATGGCCTTTATTTATGACAATCCAATACAAGCTGATACTGTGCACTCACATGGAGAGCATAGAAAGCACTAAATGTGATTTAAGAAATAAGGGGCTGCAACAGATTTAGGCCCACTGTGTGCTCTGCCTGCTGAATACTGAGCGATGTATTTTTTTCTTGTCTTTTTGTTCTGCAGGCACTGAACAGTACAGTAAATATAGTGGCTATGCTGAGAGTTACAAATGGAAGGACAGCCACAAGGATGAGACTGCCAGGTATTTTCCTCACATATTACTATTTAATAATTTGGGATTGCTTTGTTTTGATATTTTAAACCAAAAAAAAGTGTGTTACTTCAGGCAGAAAAAGTTCAAGGAAAGATGAGAGGAGAAGTCATCGTCAGTCCTATCTCTCATTTCTTTTCTCTCATTTCCAGGGATGACTGGCAGAGACGCTGTACAGAGATTGTGGCCATTGATGCTCTTAGATACAGCAAATTCTTAGATCAGTTTCTTCCTGAGAAAATGATCAGAGAACTCAACAAGGTGAGAGAGAAATGTCCTTGTCTGTGTTTGCGCAGCGATTTAACTAAAAATGAAGATGGCTTACATTAAGGGTACAATGATACATCAGTCTTGATCAATACACTGATTCAATAATCAACGATCCAATATCATAGATGCAAAGTGACAATATCTAAGATAAACCGTTCCCACTTTCTATTTATTGTTTTTAATAAAAAATTATGTTTTGTTTTTACTTGAATATATGAGAAAACTCCTTAATAAACCCGTCAAATCATATTTTAGTTGCTTGTTGTGAGTTGATATAAATGTCACTGATTGTGTTAAATGGTTAATGATTCTTTCTCCTATCGATCGCAGGCCCTTGAATCAGAATAAATCGAAATCGTATCATTATAATATCCTGTTGTGAAGAAAATTGTGATTTACACTCAAAGCTAACAAACAATATTACACATTCCCAAACGGATGTCTTTTGGAAAGGATACAAGAAAGCTATGAAATACAGTGTCACCTCTCGGTACCCTCCAAAAGATGTTATTGCCAGTAAGTGACAGAAATAGACGGACTCCGTAGAAATAGAATGAGTAGAACTGACCTTCCTGTTCAAATCAACAAAGCCGGATGGTCAAGAGCAGCAGCCATGTACTGTTGCCATCACAAAGAACTGTGATGAAGCATAACGACACAATTCCAATTCCATATAAACCGACTTGCGGAAAGTCTAGTGAGCGTGATACTTGAAGGTCCTGCTGATGTGTGTTGTCACCATAGTGAAAATTACAATTTTCTCTTGAATTTGTCAAATTACCACTTTCACTCCAATTCTATCAACTGGACATAATTATTACTTTAACTAAAAGCTCATGGTGGTGGATATTTTCAGGGCACCTGCCAAAATGTTAATTACAGAATTGGAGATTTTAGTTCAGGACTACCGAAAGCTTATCTGACCGATACATGTATTATGCCAAACCTATATGTAGTAGAGGTACTGTCATTTACGACTCTTTCTGTTGTGAAATTAGGCAAAATATTATGCAGCTATGTGCACTTTCACAGGCTTTATTGCATTTTAAGATGTTCTTATGGTTCAAGCTTGAGTCTTACACTTAAACATTGTGGCTTTCTGTGTTTAGTCCACATGAAACCCACCCATCTCAATACATCATGCTAAAATTCAAATACAGTATATTGTGCAAAGAGATAATCAAAAATATTGAAAATGTCTCTCTTTCTGTCTTTTTCTTTTCTTTTACTCCTACTCCCTGTGCGTTCATCCCAGGCATACTGCGGATTCTTCCGAAATAACGCTAACAGCAAGCACCTTTCTGCAGTCGCCACAGGCAACTGGGGTTGTGGAGCTTTTGGTGGAGACACACGGCTCAAAGGTATCATTCACTGAATTACGAACATGCATTCAAATAGGGGGAAGGAAATGATTGTGTTTAGCGTCAAGTTTAAAGTAATGTTTTCGAATACATGTGAGCGAAAATGTTACAACTGCTAGAGCTCAGCAGATACATAATATTGCTCACATTTAAATATTAACTCCGGATTCTTAAACAGGAGGTTAATATGAGTCGCTCAGACATGATCAGCCATCCATCTACACTGCTTGTCCCAGCCATTGAAGCTCCCGATGAAGAACTATACGACACAGTTACAGATGCTGGTTTCTCCCAAACTCCTCTGGTCAATTAGTTGCTCTCCCAGGGTGTCAGTCACCCGTTCCTTCCCTCCTTTTATTGATCAGCTGACACACATTTATGTTTTCCATTAAAAGGGCAATTGATTACAGGGAAGGGACACCATAAATCCAGGTTGATGCAGGTCTCTGCGGGCTTACACAACATCACTCTTCACAAGCAGGGGCCCCTTTACTGTTCCCTCCAGTACGCAACACTGCACATTTTGACTGGTTGTGTTTTTTGGTCAATGTCTTAAACATTTTCATTAACTGTAATTTCGTTCATACTTATTCATGGAGGCTGGGCTGTACTAAAACTCACATCTTCACATAAATGTCCTGCATTATGGATGCAAATGGGATTGGAGAAACATACGGTTTGTATGTTTGTGTACAGGTTCATTTGGAACTGAAGCTGTTAATTTCCTCTGCAGCGCGCTATGAATAGATCCACTGGACTTGACAAAGTCCCCGGAGATGATATTAGCTTCCGGGGATCCCCGCCCATGAGTCGTGGAATTGGCAACGTTGGTATTTTTAGAAGGCAATAAATGTATTTTACATTATAGTTCTGGAGCTGACTTGAGATGTGGTAGTTACACAAGGCCGAGCTGTTATGTTGTTGTAAAGAATACAGACCTTTTTGCAAATGACGTTTGTTTTGTGTGTTTTAATCTGGAATCAATATCCATTCTGTTAAATATTTAAAGGTCTCAAGACCTAATTTGCAAGGGCTAAAAGATTGAGTGCTGTTGATGAGGCTATGCTACCAGTGGTGGATTATTTACTCTTCTGGTACAAATTGCCCCTGTCTCTAGCGCTCTTTTCTGCCAGAAGCCGTACCTTATCCAGCTTACTGACCAATTACTTGGTTTCCTCAGCTTATTTTCAGCGGTCAATTACACATTTATGATTTCGTTCTGAAACTGAAGGATACTAATGATGCTAATATGGTACTTTATTGTTTCCTGGATTTCCCTTCAGCGTTCTCCTTCTCACTTTTTCAGCGCTGATTCAGTTGATGGCTGCGGCAGAGGCTGGGAGAGACATGGCATACTTCACATTTGGAGATGCTCAGCTTATGAGAGATGTTCATGAAATCCACACTTTCCTCACTGAGAGACAAGTCGGCGTCGGTAAGGCTCTCTCACACACACACACACACACACACACACACACACACACACACACACACACACACACACACACACACACACACACACACACACACACACACACACACACACACACACACACACACACACACACACACACACACACACACACACAGGGGTACACCACGTAAATGTTTTTAGTTTTGTTGTAGGAGTTAGACTTTCTCGTCAACCCTGCCTCTGGTGAGCTCTTAAACTGAGAATGGTGATGATACCAGCCACTGTTAGGATTGTGGGGCTTTTAAGGCGCATACAGCACATGGAGGTTGTCCTTGCTGGCGTCATTACATGGACAGTACTCATAAATATCAGAATGCAGTCCATCTCAATGTTAAGTTATTCCGCCTTATGGGCCATCTCTGTTCCTCAGCCTATCCATTCAGCTGCAGAGTGGATTACTGCCTGAACTGACCCCAGTATCTCTCCTCCCCCTCTTTTCATCCCCCCCGCTGACATTTATTGAAGCCTTTCAAAGAAATTCCCCTCTAGCCATCCATTTCCTAAAGTGGAGCTACAGAGAAAAAACTCACGGCTTGTGTGCCTGTGTGTACGTGCGCTTGATTTATAAATGAGCCCGAACACGCTTTCATTTTTCTTCGTTTTGTTTTTCTGTTACAGTTGTCACTCCCGCTCGTTCTTTGACTCTCTGTTTGTACTTTTTGTCTATTTCTCTTTAATCCTGTTTTCATCTCCTTTCATATTTCTTCCTTCTCTTGACCCCTATACCATCCCCCTCCCTCTGTCTCTCTTCCTCTCGCTATCTTCCCCTCCCTCCTTTTCACTCGCAGGGAGGCTGTACAACCTTTTGAACCAGTACTCCAGTTTGGTGTGCAGGAATTGCCGCACGACTCGACCTGACGTCAGCCTCTACAGTTTTATCTATGAGAGAGTCTCTTCACCTGCGCCTGCCGACGCCCCGGACTTTGCAAAGGATTCTGGGATGTCTCCTTTAACATCAGACTCTCATTAACTTGGACAGGGCCTCAACTTAACCTCCCTCCACCGTGACTCCAGGTTCAGAAACCTCAATGTGCTCTCAAACACATAACTTTTCTCTCACACACACTCCCTTTAAACTCGTTATCCCAACACACAAACTACCAAAACACAGTTCTGCCTTTCTCGTTGGTGGTATTATAGGCATGTCACCCAATGTGGTGACATGTTTCAGAGACTTATAGCAATAGTAAATCCTGGTTGCTGTTTGGCCTTTTTAAGTGTGATGTGGAATTCTCTTGTTTTTAAACTAATTACAAATGTGGCCAAATTTTCATCATATGCATGATTGTCGGCACTTTTCATCATAATAATCCAGGACATGATAATCATTCCTAGTTATCTCGTCCTATATTGTGTTCGCTTCTTTTTCGGAAGACTTGTCTTCTGTATTAACCATACCCAGGCTGCGGTGAGGTTCCTGTATGCAGAGTAATGCTGAGATGCCATACTGTAATCTATGCATGGGTAACATTTATTTATCAAATATTCTACATATATATATATGCTGCTTTTTATTTCCCCTAGGGTGTCGACGCCAACACATATTGTCCTTATTTTGATATGAGTCAAAATGAGCAATAAAATGTCACCAGTATTAGACTCCTCTCAGATGAAACATACATTTAATTTATGGTAATTTTCATCTACAGACCTTTGATTCTATTGAGTAACTTAAGCCTTTTCAAATATATTCAGTGTTAAGCGCAATATTGCTACTGTGTATATACAGATAAAGGAGGGAGCCGATCAAGAAAAGGTTGCACGCAAACTATTATTTTTGTTAATGTTTTTACTCAACATTTACTTTTGGAATATGGTTATGTTTTTTATTATTTACTGTATTTTCTGATTGACAGTTCTATTTAATGATGGGTTCATAAATTTATGGATTAAAGGCTGTAATTGTATTGCATAGTACTGTACTTTGGCTTTTTAGGTTGGACTCTTTATCATTTCTTAATTAAAGTATATCCTGTAAAAATGGTATTTCTCTGCTCAAATCCATGTTATTTACTACCAAATGACCTAAGGATCAGTACAATACAAGCACAACCATAGCACAACAATCATTTTGAGGACCAACTGTTTATTGACTTATTCACTTCACTTAAGTCACACATTGTAAAGGTCAAACATAATGATCATTTTCAGGGTCGTACTTGTATTTTGGGTAGACAACGTTTAAATGCTTTAATGTTATAAAAACACATTTTTCTCATACTGTCTGTCCGAATATACCTGTATTTACCCTCTTTTCTAAACTCTTCTATGTATACCAAAATTATATCAAGAAGCGATTCTGCTGTATTTTTAGCATTTAGTCTCTTCACATCAGAGTAATGTAATTATCGCACAACAGAATTGTCACGTCATTTCATGAAATCATGCATTATTTAATCATTTGAAATGTGATTAATTTTTGTGATGGCACGTGTACCAAGGGCTTTCAGACAAATTTAATTATACCCCCAAACATGCTTTATTAGATGAATTAGGGTTCCTAAATATCCCCATGACGTGGACCTCCATAAATGGTGTGTAGGCTTGGCTCGGGTAAATGGATTACACATTATCTGCTTCTCCTACTCTTCGTGCTGAGCATGGCATTGCCCAAACGAGCTGTGGACTCGAAACAAAGTCAATTTGGTTTGGCAGACCTGACTGTTGATGGCTGCTGTGAGCCTGGGTCACTTTATTTAGGGTACTGGTGCCTTCAGATTTATTTACGCTGTGCCACTCAAATCCAGCAAATGAATAACCATATAGTCCACAACAATGATGACATATTTTGACTGTTATCCACTTTTCAACAACAATTTTATGTGACCAAAAATAGGAGGTTAGAGAGGTTGTCACTTGTTTGATTTCCCCCATAAACAAGAAATGTTTCAAATGCTGAAAAGCGGGTCCAGTTTCCTTCTGTCTGGTGATGTAATTATTCTAAAACAGGATGTAATTTAACACAGAGCCCATAATGTTACCCAGCGGCACAGGTCTTTTCATCGATGAACACTATTAATAAAACGCCAGAAAGCAACTGGTCTTCACTCCATCTTTGTCAGGCGGCGAAGTCGCTACCGAAATATGGCATTTCAGTTCATAATTGCCTGACCCTACGTTCTCCAGGTCAGCCGGAGACCAGCAGCAAACACAAATGCAAAATAATGAAAAAGGTAACACTGAGTATTAATGTGTGTTATTTTAGAGTTGAAACAGCATAGTGAATATATTCTTGATCTGGGTAAAATCATTATTATTCTCATT
>NC_139836.1:18382222-18414722 GCF_963691815.1 Echiichthys vipera
AAATGCATAAGTAAACATCAAAATAAGAATAATACATAAAATAAGCAAGTGGTGCGGCCCATGTGTATGCCTATTTATGTTATTTGTTAAGAATTCTTATTGACAGTGGGACAAAAGATTTTTTTAAATTGCTTAGTCTGCAGTGATGAACCCTGTATCGTCTGATACCTGATGGTAACATCTCTTGCTGTGAAAAAAGGACATGGTAAGGATCTCAGATTATTATGTCTGTGTTTCAACACACACTGATCGAAAATGGAAAATGGATGTTTTTGTATTGTTTCTGGACAATTATTTTCATTGTAGTTTGGACTAAATTAAGATAATTTTGCTTTTATAGCCACAGGGAGATTTCCAAACCAAGCCGTCTTGCCGTATCTGAGTGTGCTGTCTAGGGCAGCCCGGGTAAAAACACGAGCATAATTCTCTGCTCAACACTATGTTATCTCAGTCTGCACAAAAAGTACATTAGCTGTTGCTGGGAGCATAGCCAGGCGACACGATTGTTCCATGTTAAAGTGCTGTCGATGTGAACCCCAAGGTTTTTGTAGGACTGTACTTGTGTGATTGCCTGATTATGTGTGACGACTGGCGTACTATATGATTACCAACCTTCTTTGCATCAAAAATTATTTCCTCCATTTTACATTTAAAATCAACTGGTTGACATCACACTACCCAGCAAACTGCCTCACTTATGAGTAAACCATTTCTTAGTTGTTTGGTGACTCATTTTTTGGTTAATCAGTGAATACATGTTTATACTTTTTAGAAGTGGTAACACTCTGGACACAATTTCAGATCATTGATTAAATGTGGATGAAGACAGGTCCATGTGTTATTAAGGTTACTATGCTTAATGAAAAGATTTGTTCTGGGTGTTGTTTTTGAAAACCTTGTTGAATTGCTTAAGAATAGTGCTTCCTGTAAGCTAACAGCTCCCCTCCTACACTCTGGGCTGGACAACAGTCTATCACAGGGCACATAGAGACAGGCAGAGACGGACAACCATTTACACTCACAAATACACCCACGGGCAATTTAGAGTCATCAATTACCCTAACACCTGCATGTCTTTGGACTGTGGGAGGAGCCGGAAAATCCGGAGAGAACCCACGCAGACACAGGGGTACATGCAAACTCCACACATAAGAGCCCCAGCCCGGATTCAAACCGGGAACCATCTTGCTGTGAGGCAACAGTGCTGACCACCACACCACCCTGATCTCAATTGATGAATATGAATACATAAAAAATGAGTGAAAGTATAATTTAGGATGGTGAATATATTTTTGGTAAGACTTGGAATATGTGCTCAGGCAGGGTTCCTACGCAGATTGGAAAAGTATAGAAGTTAGTTTAAGTAATTTCCAGGTCTGGATAAGTATCAATCAGTAGGTGATGTGTTACTCCTGTCTCGAAAGTATTAAACAAATGTGTTTCACATGATGTTATCATAGGTTTCTACGGTCTTCATGAGCCCGACTTGGATAGGAGCTTTCAGCTGCCCCCCACCACCTTCATCGGAGGAGCAGACAAAACTCTTCCTCTTAAAGAAATCATACGCAGACTAGAGGTATTTTCTGTGTCAACACATGTCTAATGATGGGGGGGAGAAGCCATAACACTGTACCATGTTATTTCTTAAAATGTTTTATGTCTTCTTTTTACAGAAATCCTACTGTGGTCACATAGGGATTGAATATATGTTCATTAACTATGTGGACCAGTGTCAGTGGATTCGTCAGAAATTTGAGACTCCCGGAATCTTGCAGTTCACTAATGCTGAGAAGAGGACTTTGCTAGCCCGCCTGATCAGATCCACACGGTCAGCAACGAATAAACATCTACTGACTTACACTTTGATGACAGCACACTACCTCACTTTTAATTATAGCTCACATCGGAGCGTCTCATAACATAAACAAATACCCTAGCACATGCACATTTGGAAAGATAAACACCCTATTCTTCATGTGAGCTTGTTTTCATCTTTGAAAAATGATCTCAGAAGTAACCTAAAGTGATTTGCCTATTGTATACATATTCGTCTCATAGTTATTAACACACACATACACATACACACACGATTTTTTCATGTCTAGGTTTGAGGACTTCCTGGCCAGAAAGTGGTCATCAGAGAAACGTTTTGGTCTGGAGGGCTGTGAAGTACTCATCCCCGCTCTTAAAACCATGATTGACAAGTCGAGCGCTGACGGCATCGACAGCGTGATCATGGGGATGCCGCATCGGTACTGTGTATTAAATATTTCCTCACCTCTCAGCTCCATCCATGCATACAGCTGATTCTTATCCTTCCATATTTCATGTAGACTTTTGTAAACTCTACTTCCAGGGGTCGACTGAACGTGTTGGCCAATGTGATCCGTAAGGACCTGGATCAGATCTTCTGTCAGTTCGACCCCAAGTTAGAGGCTGCTGATGAGGTGAGGGAACTGTGAATGTGTGACAGTGTGGGGAAAAGTATCAGAGGAAAGCCATCTGGAGATACTGATTTCAAAACCTCTCTCCACACCTGTAGGGGTCAGGTGATGTCAAATACCACCTCGGGATGTACCACGAGAGGATTAACCGCGAAACGGACAAGGACATCACGCTGTCACTCATGGCAAACCCCTCCCACCTGGAGGCAGTGGATCCAGTGGTTCAGGGCAAGACCAAAGCTGAGCAGTTTTACAGAGGAGACACTCAGGGAAAGAAGGTAACCGTTATTCTACTGGGTATATGGTGGCTTATTTTATGTTTGATGCTGTAAGTGTAGATCCTCTTTTGAGATATATTGTGTCACTCCATTCTGTTAAATCCATGATTGGATTTTTCCAGGCGATGTCCATCTTGATACATGGAGATGCTGCTTTTGCTGGACAAGGAGTTGTGTATGAGACTTTCCACCTGAGTGAGCTCCCTTCCTACACAACTCATGGTACAATCCATGTGGTGGTCAACAACCAGGTATTGGTTTGGTGTCACATGTGACCTGACACATCTACCATTTATCAGAATGCATATATTTTGTAATTTACTTCTGCAGCTATTACTCTCAAAATACAAAAACCGTCTGAAAAGGAGGATAAAGAAGTTTTCATTCAAACTCAACTGAAACAACTATCCTACTGCTATTATATACAAACCAAATATCCATCTAGTGTAAATCATATATAACTTAAACAATTCCTTCATGTTCATCCCATTAACCCTTGCACATCCCAATATGTCTTTGAAAATATTTTGCTGTAGAACTTCTTAATCTCCACAAACACAAATGCACATACTCTTCATAGTGATCCAAACACAATGTTTTTTTTAATGATCATATTGTGTTTATTGTTTTACACAGTAATCTTCCAAGAAAACACTAAATAAATACTAACAAAACGAACTGTTAAATGTTTTATTTTACACGTTAAGATGTTTTCAGATGTTAGTCATAACAGTAGAGCATATTTTGTTGTACTGAACACCATTTCGATCATTTTACGTGGGATTCTAGGCTCTTAATGATATCGAATTTGCTGTGTGATTGTTGCCTCTCAGATCGGCTTCACCACAGACCCTCGAGTGGCCCGCTCCTCACCCTACCCCACCGATGTGGCTCGGGTTGTCAATGCACCCATCTTCCATGTGAATGCCGATGACCCCGAGGCTGTCATGTATGTTTGCCGGGTGGCTGCGGAGTGGAGGACTACCTTCAACAAGGATGTCGTCATTGACCTGGTTAGTCACAGCTGAGTCTAAATGGATTAACGGGAAACACAATTATAAGGACACACTTAGACATGACTTCTTTGTGTATTTACAGGTGTGTTACAGGCGGTTTGGCCATAATGAGATGGATGAGCCCATGTTCACCCAGCCACTGATGTACAAACAAATCCGTCGGCAGGAGCATGTGCTGAAAAAGTACTCTGACAGGCTCATTGCAGAGGGAGTGGTGACACTGCAAGAATTTGAGGTTTGTGATCTAATGCTGTTTGCTTGTGTTAAATATACTGTATATTGGTAGCCGCTACTGTATTCTGTTTTATTTGGTATCACCGTCTGCTGGACTATGTGCATTAAATCACACTTGGATATTACCCTCGCCTTCGAGTAAATATGTTGTGCCAGCACTGCTGTATTTGAGTTTCAATTTACTGCCTCAGTTCAATCTACCAGCCTCACAATCCCTCACATAGGGTATATATTGCTCAATGAAGTTGAAATATATTTCAGATTCCACCGCCACTCAACGGAATTGCTCAGGTTCTTCATCCAAAACAGAAATTATGATCGCAATATCCATTCTGAAGATTTTTTTTTATACCACATGTCAGAGAAATACTGCAGTGCCTACTCTAGTGCGCTACTTCCTGGCTTTTGATGGACATTGTTTTGTGTTGTGTGGCCTGCTATCTGGACTCTTGTGAAAGCCTCATCTGTAATACAGCAAGGCAGAACCATTACCGCCAGTGGAGACTTCTCCTATTTAATATTTGTCTCTTTCTTCCTCACTACACACAGTTTTGATTAGTCATCTGTAGTCTTTTAAAGCAATTCTTACCTTTCTGGCATTTTACACTTTTCTTTTCTAATCCTCAAATGCTCCTAATAAGCGTATGGTACACTAAAATGTAAAAGAAATCCACCATGTGTTAAAACTCATCCATATTCAATTCTATTATATTTCTGATAAGTCATTATCAGTCATCATTTAATTTTGTCCGAATAAAATGGCGCTCCATTTCATTTGCACTGCTCGTTCAAGCAAATCTCAAAATTGGCACAATGCACTGGAATGCCTGAATTCAGGGGAGCTTGACCTTTGACAGGCATCCCAGTGCATTTTGCCAATTTGGAAAACCTGAAACCTCGGACTTCCCATAGCACATGAATGCAGCATTTTTTTTCCTCAACGCAAGCTTCAGGAGAGAAGGGAGCTTCAGAGGTCAGGCAGGGGAAAGAGGTCGGGACTTTTAAGGGAAGCGCTGAGTGCTCTAACTGACACATGCAAGAAAGTTAAGAATTGCTTAAGTGTAAGTAAACAAACTGTGTATCAGTCAAAACATGCCTTTGTTATTATCCCTATGACACATTATCAAATGTGGTTGCAGGAAGAAGTTTCCAAATACGACAAGATATGTGAGGAGGCATACACCAGCTCCAAGGATGAAAAGATTTTGCACAATCGACACTGGCTTGACTCCCCCTGGCCAGGTAAATTGTTCATTTGCAATCCATTTATTCAAGTTAAAAAAAAATCTTTTGATTGACTGTGAATAATTTAATGTTCCTGCTGGAGTGAAGCTCTCTTTCTTTCTCTGTAGATTTCTTCACAGCAGAGGGAGAGCCCAAGAGCATGAGCTGTGTCTCCACAGGACTGGATGAGGAGGTCCTGCAGCACATTGGCCAGACAGCCAGCTCAGTGCCTCTGGAAGATTTTAAGATCCACCCTGGTGAGTTTAGTTACTTTGTGCTCGATAATAGAGCAGAGTGACAGGCACGTGCATCGTAATGCGGATGATAGTAGTCCTAATGATATGCTGTTAGAAATCTACACAATGACAGAAGAGCACACATTCATGCAGGGTATGGGATAAAGGCTTCTGAACCATAAAGATCCTTAAAACACAATCCTCAGTGCGACAATTCCTTCATTTTTATCTACAGGGATGATATTAAGTTGTTTAAATAAAAGCAGTTCACCTCTAAACACATCCTTTGCAACAGCAGGTGTTTGCCCTGCACGGCTGATTTGGTGCACACTATAGCAATAAAGACTGCCACAAGGGTCTTTAATGTTATTTACAACACAGTACGTCAGTCCATTGCTTTTTACACTCCCTTCCCCTGTGCTCTCCTAAGATATAATTTGTGTGTGTGTGTGTGTGTGTGTGTGTGTGTGTGTGTGTGTGTGTGTGTGTGTGTGTGTGTGTGTGTGTGTGTGTGTGTGTGTGTGTGTGTGTGTGTGCGTGTGCGTGTGCGTGTGCGTGTGCGTGTGCGTGTGCGTGTGTGCTAATATGTCTATCTGTATCTGTCTTTCTCTCTGTCTGTCCGTCTGTCTGTCTGTATTTTCCAGGTGTGTCTCGTATCCTGCGTGGACGCGCTGACCTGGTGAAGAATCGACAGATGGACTGGGCTCTAGGAGAGTACATGGCCTTTGGTTCCCTTCTCAAAGATGGCATCCATGTACGACTCAGCGGGCAAGATGTAGAACGGGGCACCTTTAGGTAAGAACTGATAACTCAATGTCTATGCCTTCTTGTATTATACTACCACGGTGTAGTATCAAGTAGTAGTGTTAAATATGTGTATCTGTGTGTATGTGGGTAAGTGTAGTTAGTGAACAGTATTTTCATTATATTTTTATCATTGAAAGGTCCCATAGTGTGAAAAGTAAGATTTCCTTTTTTTTTAAATTATAAAAGAGTTGGAGGTGCTTATAAATACTATCAAAAGTGATCAAAAGCATCAAAATGCTCAGTCCACAGAGAAATGCACACAGCCTGTATTCAGAAACTGTGCCTTTAAACGTCAGGATTTCCATTCGATTGTGACAGCTATACTATATACAGCTAGAAAATGCAGCTAAAGTAGCGTTAACGTCATTCCCCGGCTGCAATGACAGTGCAGAGAGCACGGGCGCTGACGCAGAAGACCCGGAAACACTGACCAATCAGAGCAGACCGGGCTTTTAGAGATAGGCACTAAAACGGAAAGTGAAAACAGGTATATTCACTGACAGTGAACATTAAAGCATGTAAACATGTTCCAGTAGAAACCCACAATACAAGTATGACCCTTAAACTGACCATTATTTGCCCCCTTTAACAAATGTGTTTTATTCCTAATTGGAAATTCCCAAAATGAGTTGTTGGCACATTTGAAGAGCTTTTTTTTCTCATTTAATGTACAACACTGGAGCACAAATCATTAATTTCATATGTCATTTTGCACACATTTGCGATATTACGACATACAGTATATCATTATTGGAAAATAGTGTTAATACAGTGATCATCATTTTAAATATGTCACCCTGCCGTGCAATGACATAAATTGATATTGCCCCAAGTGTACTGTTTTGAAATCTTATTGGCACATTTGTTGAGTCTGTCAGGGTCAGCCTGCCCGACCATAGATAAAGGGTAAGGAACCGTCACCTAAAAATAGTGAATTAATTAAGTAATGGGGGTGGGGGTTGGGGGCTCAGGGAGTCTGACAGGCAGAAGACGTTAGCACAGTCTCCTGGGAACTGTGAAGCCCACATGGTGTTGTCATGGTATGGAGGGACAAGTGACACATGAACAAAACCAGCTCCCCCTTTCACTGTGCCTGTCTCATCTGTCCCCTATCATTTCTCCACCAGCCCATCTTCACTGACACCCACTCCCCCTGCCCCTCCCTCCCTCCCTCTCATCTCACAGCGAAATACATCACACTAACTAACCACAGACTATGGGGCTTTTTTCTTTTGCCTCGCATTTACCACTGACATCTAATTCTCCCCATCCACTGCCCCCTTCAGCAGGGTAATTTGTCTGGTTGAAAAAATGACAACACTACATCCACCCTTCATCTCTGTATCACCTGTTGTTTATTTAAATCCTCCTCTATATCAGCTGAGCGTCCACCTTGTATTATTTGTGATCTTTGTCATTGTACTTCAGCTATACTTTACCCCCCCCCCCCGCCTTTACCATTCCTCCTTATTGCTTTCCCCCCCCACCTACACTTTTTTCATCCCCCACAACTCTGTTTCCCTTCACAGTTCTTAGGAGCTGAGCATATTGGCATGTTACAGTCGAGTGGGCCTGCTCGTGTTTCTGTGATGTACGCAACAGCGTGCACTAATGGATTCTGTTGTTGTGTTTGGGTGGGTTGGGTGTGCTGCACTGTGCACCCCTTTCCCTGACTAATGGGGCCCCCAGGCAGAGGAAGTGTGTGTGTGTGTTTTTGTGTTTGTGTTTATTGGGGAAAAAAGAAGAGATGTGGGCTTGCAGTTTATGAGGTAATCCCAGAGAAAGACCTCATTCTCAAGAGGTTGTTGGGTCCTCTTTGGATTGTGTGCAAGTGGTTTGAGAAAATGAAAATGAGTAATTATCTATTGCCTCAATTAATGCTGGATGCTCTCGATTTTGTTCGTTCATCAAAGGATTTCACGAAGAGAAAGTGTATAAAGGAATGTGGAGCAAGGATCAAACAAAACAATTATGCCGTACATTATATGCCCTCATTAGTCCCTAATTATGATATTATTCAAAGGATATCTCGTCTTCTAGGTGGGAATATATCAGATTCAAGATAATCATCAATAGATTTTGGTTGCTTCCTGCGGTTCTTCTGCGTGGCCGTTACATAACCTCTCACACTGTGTGTGTCTACTCTAGATGTCATTAAAGTGATGTTAAAGGGGTTTAAGTGATTGTCTGATCGTGCTGGTTTTGAAAGCTGATTTCTACACTGGGAGTGAGTGCACTGCTAGACCTTGTTAACGCTCGGCTCTTTGCTCCCATCAACTCTTATTCGGCCTCATACTGACTGAAGATGAGGAGAGAGCAGGACATTCTTCATGGAGTGCCTTTAAGGGCTAGAACACCCGCTGCAGTGTTTGTGTGTGTGTATCCTGCATCTACTGGGTTAAGATCCTTTTAAAATATATCCTGTTACCCTCTTACTTTCACCACCATCGTTGAGGAGCAGGTTACTTCAGGTCACTTCATTTTAGTCCTCTACTGAAAATACTAGTGGTGAAAAGATTTATTCCACTAATAATAATAGATTCATAATTTGAGTAATTTTATTAAAGAATTGTTTTAAGCCTTAATATAATTTAAATAGATGAGTTATATAAAAACTCACCCCCGTACAGTTATCATGACCTGGAAAATCAGCTATAAAGCCCCAAACCATTGTTTGTACGAGGCTGTAAACATGTTTACTTCTGCTGTAAAGTTGGGCATTTTTACTGCTACTTCGGACTGGCTCCATTTTTCAGCCCTGAAGGTTATAGTAGTACAGTAGTACAGGCTCACACCATTGCTGTAGTCTTGTTTCTATAAGCCTATTTAAGTCCTTTCTGTCGCTCCTTCTCTTCTGTTTTGCAGTCACCGTCATCATGTACTGCATGACCAAGAGGTGGACAAACGTATCTGCCTTCCCATGAACCACCTTTGGGCTGACCAAGCTCCTTACACCGTCTGCAACAGCTCCTTATCAGAGTATGGAGTGCTAGGTAAGACTGGAGCCACTCTAGCCACACAGTCTGCTGCAGTATAGTTCATAAGTCATTTTCTAGCTCTGTGTAATATTGACTGACTTCAGGTTTTGAGCTTGGCTTCGCCATGGCCAGTCCGAATGCTCTGATCCTCTGGGAGGCCCAGTTTGGAGACTTTAACAACACAGCCCAGTGCATCATTGACCAGTTCATCAGCCCGGGCCAGGCTAAGTGGGTCCGCAACAATGGCATTGTCCTACTGCTGCCACATGGGATGGAGGGAATGGTGAGAAGGAAAAATAAACCGGCCTATACCATTTCATTCTGTGGTATTTACAGATTCATTTGGATATTTTTGGAATGTATGTTTTAGTGGGATTCCTCTTCCAAGTTGTTATTATGTGTCTTGCTCTTTTTCTCTTCTGTTCTCAGGGCCCCGAACATTCATCAGCTCGACCTGAACGCTTTCTGCAAATGAGCAAAGATGATCCCGATCTCTTCCCTGTATGTCCACGTGCACAATTTACATTATGGCTCAAATGGTGACCAGTTTGAGTAATGTCATTTTCTAATGCAGAAACTCACCCAGTGCATGCCGCAGTATGCTGCAGTTAACACCCAATAGCTTCCTGTTTTATTGGCTATGCTGATGTCATGAGCACTTAAGTGATGACTTAAGGGATGATAGCCAATTTCTCTAGAGCTGAAAAGTCTCTTCATTATGGCCTCCAAAGAGTTGGTATTCAGCAGTACCTAAGGTCCCAAGGGTATGCTGGCATGAGGGAACATTCAAGGAGGGAACCACAGTGGGCTGTATCAGCAGAAGCTTACCAGATTCATCTTCAAATGGGATATTGATCAAACTATTAGTGGGAGCATGCTAAGGGATTAACATTCTCTGTCCTGTGCGTGTGTGTGCGTGTGTGTGCGTGTGTGTGCGTGTGTGCGTGTGTGCGTGTGTGCGTGTGTGTGTGTGTGTGTGTGTGTGTGTGTGTGTGTGTGTGTGTGTGTGTGTGTGTGTGTGTGTGTGTGTGTGTGTGTGTGTGTGTGTGTGTGTGTGTGTGTGTGTGTGTTTCATTGCACTGATACACTCGTGATAGATCCTCTGCTCAGTTATGAGAAAAATACATTGCAGCGTCCAACACTATAACTCTGTACGTTTCTACATAAAGTTACATTTGTGTGATTTCAAAATCCATAACCATTGAATTTCCTTTGTATTTAATTGTTTTTTTGTTTTTTTTTGTTTTTACGAAGGAGTTCAGTGGAGATTTTGAGGTTCAGCAGCTGTACGACTGTAACTGGATTGTGGTCAACTGCTCCACACCTGCCAACTACTGTCATGTGCTCAGACGGCAGATTCTGCTGCCATTCAGAAAACCGGTAAATTGTAATGTTGTCTTCACTGTATTTTATGTGTGTCTTACATAGCTGCAGTTTGAGCTTTTCATGTTTTCAGGTTGCATTGAAGTCACACTTACGTAAAAGCCTAGTACTATAAAGAGTCCAGAAGGTTATTTGATAACACGCTGATGTTACAGTTCCAATCTTATTTCAGGCTTTAATTTAAAATAGTGTTTACTTGGTATTTATCTTTGCATCATATTGTGCATTATGTGCATCATATTGACACAATACTATATCACGATCATGCTTCAAAAATAATCACAGTTTATAGAAAGATGCACATCCTTTGATAGTATTTTACCTATTTATGTACGATACTAATATGGTTCTGAATGCTTTTAATTTGTACTTTGAACTTTTAAAGTAGAAGAAGTTTGGATCTAAAGTTTTGGGGTTTGCAGCCTTTCTCTGTTTTTGTATATGCAAAGCTCTTTTTTCACTCTCTCACAGTTTTCAGCCACAGTGAATGTCTTAACTGATCCCCTGCCGCACATAAATGCAATGCTTTGCGAAGCATGAGAAAATGACTTCCCGAGCAAATTAGTGAGGAAGCCAGTTGGGGATAATATTGTTTGTTTTTTTATGAAAAACTTTGGACTTAGTCGGCTGAACACAAAGGGTTTTATTTATTTGATTGTTAAAGAAATCTTTTGTTTTCCCAATGCTGATGTTGTGTGCTATATGGTGGCAACAAATTAGCATCAAAAGAGATTTAAAAAAAACAACTTTTATCTCTGGAGTTTTTCAGAGCGCACAATGACGTTATGGATGATAGAATCAATCTGTTGTTTGTCACTGACTTTTTCCTTTCCCCCACAGCTGATCATTTTCACTCCAAAGTCTCTGCTGAGGCTCCCTGATGCAAGGTCCAGTTTTGATGAACTCTCCAAAGGTGGAGTCTTTTTTTTTATAACTTAGATTTTCATTGAAACTGTTCATATCCACATGTAAACAACAAGGTATACAATACATATAGATCCATGAATTACGCTCTACGTGTGCAAAAATCAGATACAACTGAAAAGTGAACGACAAAAACAAAGGAAGTAATGGCCACGTGTCTGTTATTAGATTATTCTGAACACATATCCAAGAGAAAAGAAAAATGAACTGTGTCCCATCGTGTCCACTTCTCCCATTTAGTCCAAAAAACATTTACCTTCATTCCAAGTCTAATAGTCATTCTCCATGTTATGGACTTCTCTAATGATTTCTAACCATCCGTTCACATCTGGTGGCTCGGCGTTTTACCACCTTCTTGTTTTTTTTGTTTTTTTACATGTGATCAGTAATATTTTTATTAAATATCTGTCTTTGACCAGAAAATAGTGATTCAAGTTCCCGAGGTACATAATATTACATTCTTTAGGTATTTCATAACCCAGGATTTCCTTAACTATGTTGTCCCAAGGTGGAGTTTTACTTTATCTCTGTAAAATTTCACGTAAGAATGGTTCGGGGGACAATGATAGGTAACATATCCCATTCAATGTCTGCAGGCACAAAATTCAAGAGGTTGATTCCGGACGAGGGCCCTGCGAGTCAAAGCCCAGCCCAAGTGAAGAGGGTGATCTTCTGCACTGGCAAAGTCTACTATGAGCTGGCTCGAGAAAGGAAGCAGCGAAAACTGGAGAGCGACATTTCCATCATCAGACTTGAACAGGTGTTTACTGTAATCCATCCCCTCTGTTGATTTTGAAATGAGAGTGATGCAATGTTGTCATTTCTTCTTTCCCCCTTTTCTTCACCTTCCCCACCTTCAGATCTCTCCATTCCCGTTTGACCTGGTCAGAGCAGAAACAGAGAAGTATGCTAATGCTGAGCTGGTCTGGTGTCAGGAGGAGCACAAAAACATGGGCTACTATGATTACGTCCGGCCACGTTTCCTCACAGTGGTGGCCAACAGGCTTCCCATTTGGTAAGGGTTTTTGTTCACTTTGGATCATCTGATTTGTTCATTATGACAGAGGTTGATTAAAATAATACATTTAGAGAATTAAGTAACAAAACTGCAGTGTTTCTTTCAGGTATGTGGGACGAGACCCTGCAGCTGCTCCCGCCACAGGAAATAAGTCCACTCATCTCAATGAGCTGAAGAGGTTCATGGACACGGCTTTCAACCTGAGCGCCTTCCAAGGGAAGGAGTTGTAATTGAGAACTAGAACAAGGAGCAGATTGGAGGTGCAGTTTTGTCTCCATCCATCATTTATTAAGTCTTGATGTGGCAAAATGGCACATTTTAAAACTCTTTTAGCAGCCTGTTGTTTTAAGTAGACATAATTTTAACCCCTGATAACTTCATGTGAAAGGTACATGGACAACGCCATGCCTGGATCAGACTGCACAATATTTACATCTTCTTTTGAAATTGTCTTCTACGTATGTCCGATTTAGTAAGCGGCCATTGTTCAATCCGGACCAAGCATAATTTTGCAGTCTTTCATGACCTGTAACAACTATGATGTCAGAAGCATCATGACGCACAGCTAGGCGAGAGGAGGGGGAAAAAAATTGGACACAATGGTCTTCCCAAGGGCTCACGAGTATCCTAAATGCAGCTTGTCTTCCACTGTGATACAGGGTAGAACGGCAAATTGTTGTGCACTGGCCATGCCCCATGTCAAATGAAATCAAGTTATTCTTGTTTTTCCCCAAATCACCCTTCATCCTTATACCCTCAGTTTTGATAAGGAAAACCTCCACACAAAACACCTCATCTGTGGGATCAGGCCATTTAAAGGTCAATATCATGTAGTTTTTATTCCAGCTTTACTCAATCTGCACTTTATTCGATCAACACTATTCAACTTGACTTATTCTGTTAAAGCCTCCCTCAATATGAGGGCTTTAACAGAATAAGTTCAATGTATACATCTTTAGAGAACCAGGCACAAAGATTTTTAGCCTATACGCAGTGCTCCACCTCCAACACAAATAAAATATTACACAAACATTAAATTTGAGTCACATAACTGTCACGTGGTGAAATAGTATAGAGACATTTATCATAAGGATAAACCCCTCATTAAACGGGGGTCCTTAGTAGCAGTAGAGTCTTTGTACCCCTAATAACATTCACACACACCAATATTTAGATTTGTGACAATCACTGTTGTTGGAAGAGCTTTAGTACTGTAGATACCTCCAGCCTGCCATGCTGAATACTAGTATATATTAGTAGTATAGATTTGTATTTTTGTAGATGAATCGCAGAAGCTATGAAACGCACACAAAACACCAACTGGTGTATTTAAACAATGAATGTGAAATACACTTTGCAGGTATGAAGACTGTTATGAAATTTAACACATCAGTAGCTTTGGTGCCTGTTTTTACTTTAGCTACCTTAGCTGTTAGTGGAGGAGTGTGTATTTATTGTCACACTTCACTTCACCAGTAGACATGAGCCAGCTGGCACAGAGACTTTCAGTCATGTTTTCTACTTAGGACATACGGCTCAGCTTCCTCTTTGGAGGCTGAGTGATACACACAAACACACACACATACACACACACACACACACACACACGCACACACACACACACACACATGTAAGCACAGCAAAGCTTTGGATGCTTTGAGAGCAGTATTGATGCTTGGTTGTCACATTAAAATCCCCAGGTATTTAACAGAATTGATATTAGTTGCCACTGTGCTTAGAAATATTCTGTAAAATGATGCTTCCTGTTTAGCCGAACTGTAGCTTACCTTTTCCACTTCCAGCTCCGAGATTTAGCCATAAGCCATGCAAAGCGCAATTTTACATATCTAATTATTTTTTAATAAAGGTTTATGTGCGGTAGTTTTTTAATGAAAAAAATATTATACTACATATTAATGTAGGCATTGAGAGATATGCACACACTTACGCTGGGAATAATAAAATATGCAATAAAATATATTTAAGTTCAACAACATTCTTTGGTTGTGGTTTTTGGTTGCAGATGATGCTTGACAGTGTAAAATGGTTTAAAGCGAGAAATAACACTTTTTTTTTTCAAATGAAAAGTTCGATGCATAAGCAGTAAAACGTATTCCCTCATTTTAATACACTCAGGCTTTGCTGCTACAGACTGCTACTGTACTTGGCTATTGGACAGATATTGCTGTGTGACTGGCATTAGTATGCATGATTTATGGCTCTCCTCTTGTTTTGCTACTGTTATATTTCACTATTTTCATTTACTGTTATTACATACTTGTCACTTAATGCTACAGTGTATTGTTCAGAAGAAGTTCCCGTACACACCAAGGCAAAAATTAGCTATTTGGGTCCCTTTCAACCACCAACACCACACTTATCACCTTCATGCGTCACGTGCCCTGTCGCCTCACAAGTTGACATTAAAAAAATACTTTACTCATTGTAATCCAGGTCTGTGTCATGGCAACGTGGGTATCATGTTCAGATGAATGGTGTTCGGTCTTTCTCTGTAGCAGAAGTCCCAAAGAAACGGAGATGTGCCAAAATCTACCGGACGACTCATTTCGAACATTGCCATGACACAGACCTGGATTAAAATGGGTAGAATATCCCTTGAAATAAAGTGCACACGGTGGGCTTAATATGGCCTATTCAATATTTGCCCATAAATCAAGCTGTAAAGCTATGCTGTAATTATACGACCATGTGTTAGTTAGTTTTTAAAGATAATTTTTTGGCAGTTTTCAAGCCTTTTTATTAGATAGGACAGACAATAAATGGGGTGAGAGAGAGAGAGAGAGAGAGAGAGAGAGAGAGAGAGAGAGAGAGAGAGAGAGAGAGAGAGAGAGAGAGAGAGAGAGAGAGAGAGAGAGAGAGAGAGAGAGAGAGAGAGAGAGAGAGAGAGAGAGAGAGAGAGAGAGAGAGAGAGAGAGAGAGAGAGAGAGAGAGAGAGAGAGAGAGAGAGAGAGAGAGAGAGAGAGAGAGAGAGAGAGAGAGAGAGAGAGAGAGAGAGAGAGAGAGAGAGAGAGAGAGAGAGAGAGAGAGAGAGAGAGAGATATGCAGCAAAGGGCCGCGACTGCTCTAACCACTGTGCCACCAGCCGCCCCAGTTAGTTTGTGGGCATTAAACATTGTTAAGGAATAAAAAAAAGAAGAAAAAAAAGCATAACCCAGGAACATGCTAGGTGGGGTAACACAGGCTCCCATAAAGACTGGCTTACAAGATTAGTTAATAATTCAGGTCCCACTGTTAATGATGCAATTCCCCTGAAATCTGCAATATCATCTGACATACAGTGATTGTGTGAATTATTTCAAGGTCCCAGAGGCAGCATCACCAACTACATCACACCTATGAATTAATGCAGCACTACAAATAACTAAAAAAAACAACTATAAATGCATTTAGCCTCTATACAAATTGACTGTAGTCTTACTAGACTGCGTTTTTGAGTAAGAAATGGCAAATATGCACATGGGTGTTCCGTAATATTTGTATTTCTGTTCTCTTCAGTGAGCTTCGTCCACAGCAGCAACAGCTTCTTTGCAGACAGGGTCCAGTTTTCCATCTCCACCTTCAGATAATAAAAGCACCTACAGGTCACCACGCAGTGACGTCACAACAACGTAAACGCTTTCCCTCTAACCAAACTCACCGAACTCCAGCTGCTTTATATTACAGCCGAAGACGACCTCCCCGTGGACCACGAGCTCCACCATGTCCCACTTAAGCGTCTCCTCCAGGACGCACTGGTGCCCGCGCGCTGTCAGTGCGGCTGCAGGAGGAAAATGTTGAACCTAACCTCAAAAACAGTCAAGAGAGCGGAACACATGCGGGTAACAGATACTACATACCCAGGAGACCCCTCAGGCGGAAGGTCCTGTGTTTTACTACTCCACTGGATTCATAAGGTCCGTAACAAAGGGTCACACGCGCGTCTCTCGGCATTGCTTCTTGTTGTCACCTAGGTAACTGATGCACCTGTTACAAACATGGCCTCCTCTGACGTGCTCGGGAAAATACCATTTTCTCCACTTTATTTTTTAAGTTAACGGTTCTTTACCACACGAAATGACATGTGTATCTCACTATTACGAGATGTTTCCAAACAATTGTTATTAACTCTCAATATTAGAACCGCAAGATGTCTGAGTCTACGTGTTATATTATAGACCGCTGCTAGGCAACAGCCTTGGTCCTTGTTAACTTCCTGTCAGCTGATGTCATTCACATTCACTGCAACAGGAATCAAACTTGGACTTGGTTTATGTTTACAACTTTGAAAAGGTCTATAGATAATAACATATTTTAAAAGATGCTAATTAGACTTAATGAAAATGTTTCTGATAATTAGGACTCAGTCTCTTATAATCAGGAAACTTTATTATACATTTGACTTAGTAGGCCTACCGTATATCACAAATAAGATGACCTACTATGGCATGATAATACTGCTAAAACAAAAATTTGAAAATATAAATTTTTTTCAATTATAAAATTCTTATAATTTCAAGAGTTGAAACCTTTTAGTTAACACTGGCACATTTACAGCGATGGTCATTGTGCTGTGTCTCTGAGAAATAAAAATAAATACATTTCTTATGTGTTGACAATTTTAATCAAATACGCATATCCTGATTCCATAATGCAACTGGTCTAGAAATTCAGAGCAGGTATAATCTGCATTAGTATGTGTCATGTGTATTAAAGCAATATATGTCATAAAACAAAATCAGAGTCAATAATTTTAAACTCAAACATTGTAGACATTAATTCTGTAAACAGCAAAATGAAAATAAGCCTTAATCTGATTCAGTTCGTATTGTCTTTTAATCTTTAACAGTACTTCATAAATACAACAGATGGACAGTCATAAACACAGTGATCACCTCTGGTAAGTAAGTTTCATATACTTACTTTTCAGTCTTATTTACACTTTGTGGCATTAAGTTTTATCATACAAAAATAAATAACTTAATTGATATAATCTTCTCATAAATGTATAAATACACAATTTTGATCGCACTAAACATTCTTTGATAAGCTAAACAAGATCTCCTTTACACTCTTGGTGTAAATCTCATAATATACCTTAATATTCAGAACATCATTAGCAGCATGCGATTTGAAGGTTGACATCTAGTGAGACAACCAGCCATTTATTATAAGTCACAGAGTTTTCTTGTCACCAAACAATAAATTGACTCTTTTTCTTTGGCTCATTCATCTCAATTAAGTGCAAAACGACAAGTAAAAGCTCAAATTTGGCTTATTTTTTTAACCTACATATTTGTTGAACGTCCTCTATAATAGCTCTTCTAATCTCTAAGAAAAGTACATCAGATCATCATCAGCACTTCATACATTTTACAGTATACAACAAAACAGCTTCACGTAATATTTTGTATCACAGTTTATATTTTGTCAATGACTCGAGGAATACACTGTTGCAGCACAAACGCACACTTTTAAAATCACACCACCACTATTTTCATACTAACAGTTTCCTATGATTTACTTCCGTCCTTCAAAGCTTGTGCCTCTCCTGGTGATGCAGTCTGGGTTTGAGCCTCCACTTTAGTCTGGTCCGGCGTCCTCAGCAGAACCTGTGGTGGTGTTTGCTGAATCTTGGTCGGGTCGGTCGGTCTCTGCTGTGTTTTGCTTTGCCAGTTTGTATCTGTTTGTGTGTGCGTCTCCAGCGTCTGACCCTGCCTTTGCTGGGTTGGATTGGACCCCGAGTTACATTTATTGCATAGATCCCTCATGTCCTGGAGTCCCTGCACCAGACACTTGACAAATTCTGCTGAACATGTCTCAGGGCTGTCGCGGAAACTGGACACTGAGAAGATAATGTGGTCTGACTGAGGGTTGTAGCACGCTCCATATCCGTTTGGAACCACGGGTCCGTAACAGCAGAACATCTCAACAGTAGTAGGAACCTGAGGGCAGAGTGAAGCCTTCAGTACTGAAATACTCACAGTTATTGACTTAAAAACATCTTACTATCTCTCTAGTGTCACTTGCCTTCTTTCTACTATAAAAACACTATTTATAGTAAAAACAAGGCAGGTAAGTGCTTGTAGTATAGTGTATCAGTATTCTACTTCCATAAATTTGAGTTTGACCTTTTGTCTATACGGGGTCATGCTCCAATCGATCGAATGAAAATGAATTGCCAGCTATTTTGTCAATTGATTTATTTAAGTAATTTTACAGATTTTTTCCAGGTTCTCAAATATGATGATTTGAAGTTTTTCTTTTCTTTTTTCTTACATTAAAGAGTGTTTTTGGGTTCTGGTCTGTTTGTCCGACAAAGCAAGACATTAGATGACATCACTTTTTGTTTTAGGACATTGTACATTTTTTTGTTTTATAGGCCGATAGAACGATTGTTAGCGGAAGTAATCTGCAGATTTCTTTGTAACACAACTCCTCAAGTGTGTAGCTCAAGCTTTCTGTCTCAAGCACCAGCAACCGATGACGTTGATGTTAGATTTTCAGACTTTAGAAAGCTTCTTGCAGAGCCACAGAGGACACACAGGCCAAGCCGTACTCTGAAACTGAACTCCATGTGTAAAATAGGGGGAGTGCCCCTTTAATACATTTTTGATTAAATTAAGCTTGTGTGTAATGTTTTAATATCACATGACAATACCTGACTTGTAGAGAGAATGAACTGATTACTGATGATATAGGCTTCATCTTTGAATATTTCCGGCTTTTCCATCTTCAGTTCATGTGCAATTTCACGTAGTCCTAGTAAGTGATTGTCTGTTGCCATTCCTGTAATAGCCTGAAAATGACAATGAATATATATACACATATATATATGTGTATGTATGTACAGTCAACATTGTGATAGAAATCTGTATGTGGTTAGAGAATAGTCACCAGGATTGTATACTTTGTCTGCGCGGCTATGGCACCTCGTAACATCTCCATCTTTTCTGTATCCTGGAGACGTAAACAGCTGAGAATCAATTACTTTTGACCAATCAATAACTAGGCTTTTGAATGACTTTAAGCATAGACATAGAGCACATAGCATCAACATAGACAGAAGTTAATTGAATTATACTCCAAAAACCAAAGACGACTGACAATCTCATGTAATTAAAATTGCATTCAGCAGCATTCATTTAAATTAGTGTAGACGGCAACATCTTACGCTCGAGCTCAGTTTCCTGTCAGTCATTGCTTTGACAAAAGCCAGGGCCTCTGGTGTGGCTGAGCGAATGTTGTCCACCCTTCCCTCCTGAAAACGACGTATAGAAGCACTCTCATAGGTCGACACCGGTCTGCCGTGACATCTAGAGTAACACACAAAGAAAAAGCCTTGTAGTTCAGTGCCCCAAATGAATGTAACATATAAAAATGAGTCCTGTTTCTATCATCATTTACTTACCGAAAGTATGCTAACTGAAGAGCAACTTGGATGTAGGCATCAGGACTCATTTTCTGCTTCTTGATGAACTCTTTCCCGTAATCGTAGAATTTGTGGACGTTCATGTCCAGATTTTTCACCTGCCTAAGCAAATGAGGATAAATCCTGTCATGAGCTGAAAGCATTGCTTCATGTACTTAATCGTACAGAAACCAGGGTAAACCCGCACCTCTGTAGTTTGTCAGCAGAAGAAGTGAGGAGTGTGTGAATCTCTGGAGTACATTTCCAGCGGAGCCTGCGTGGGGCAGGCAGCTCGCTCACACTTGCAGCCCTGATCAGCTTTGATGGGCTGCCAATCCTGATGTCACATGGGATTATTATATCATTGGGCATGCTTTTTTAGGATAGTCTTATTTGATTTTCATGGCATATGACAACACATATCACACACACATTTTGCATTCCATTTCTTACATGTATTTGAGTAGATACTCTGTGCACTGCACAAGGACGATTCCCTCAAATGGTGAGTGTTCACACACGACTCCGCAGCAGCCGTTGGCGCCTACAACAAACTGACACAGTTTCTTACGTTGAACTACAATGCCAGATAAGAGTCACTTCATATGCAGCAGGAGTTTCATCGCTTGTGCGTACTGTGTACATGTTCCTTTATATACATTCAAGGGGAAGAGGAAGCCTCCAGTTAATGCAACACATCTCTGTCAAAGTTCATGCTAATTCCAAAGGGGACATACGCTCTCCCGTCTGGATTTCTTTAAATGCAAATTCTTAATTTGGTATGGGATTGTCTAATTACATCCACTGGTGCTGTATAGGAACAGGAATTTGTTCAGTTATGTCATTTTCTCAAGTAAATAAAGAGATATAGCATCCCTCTTTCATCTACATTCCTTTCATCCACACTTCATTCATTCTTCTCGTCCTCTTCCATCTTACTCTTACTAGCTACAGTAACTGCTTACTAACCTGCATGGGCTTGTCGTACCAGCGGTTTCCCCCATTATTGGCCTGCCCACCGCCATGCAGCATCAACATTGCACGTGTTGTGTCATTTAGCTCGAGCCCACTAGCGGTGTCCAGACAGAGCAGACACAGACAACGCTCGATCATGTCCAGAGAGTCCCTGTTAGTAGACTCTAGAGCATAATATGGGGAAAAAAAGTCCATTTTGGGGGGTGGGACAAACAGATTTGGAAAGATTGAGATCTACGAGTCTCATACCTCTCATAAGAACACTGCGAGACTCTGCCCACTCTGTCCGTCCATCTGAAGTGAGGAGACCAATAGGTGGGACCAGCTCTTCTTCACTGTCAGCCATCCTGGCGATCTTGTCTAGCTGAGTCAGCAGGTCTCTTTCATTCAGTCGGCGAAAGTTGATCACCACATCCAGCACAAAGAACTGGACAGATTGGACCGAGCTGTTTCAATGCACTTGCCTTAAGGTCTTATTTTAATATATAGTTTTATTACATCTTCAATCTCAATTTTCAATAAATTAAATGTAAATTAACACTAGACAATCAACAGAGAGCAATCTTTCGTTGGGCTGTTGCAGGGCGAGTTTGGATCTGTTTTTTTTCACTGACCTGGTTTTTACAAGCCACAATGATGTGTTCAGGTTCTGGCATCACGCTGCTCTCCTGGGCCACCAGTGTGTCCCTCTCAGTCCCGGGTAGGCGATAGGAAGTGAAGAGGCGATAGTACTGCTCCATACACAGAGGGGTTCCAGCCAGCTGGCCCCTGGCGTAGTCTACAGGCAGAGCACGTCTACACACAAACACTTTGTTAGGCCTTTTAGTTCCATCTGAACCATATAAGAGTTAATTTGTGCTCTTGTTGTACATTAACTTACGAATCAAGAAGAGTCTTGTACTCCAAAACTCCAGAAATTAAGTGCGCAGCAAACCTAGGAAAGAAAAATTTCGCTCTTACTCTGTACTTCAGCGTTCTTCTGCTGTATTACACTTTACAGCGTAAATGCTATTTGTAAATCATCTGGTTAAGGAGCCAGTCTCAGATCAATAGCATGTTAATCAAACCACAGCCTTCATTGTCTGTTAACCTTGCCACCAGTAGCCTGGCCTCGCCTCTCAACCCTTAAGGTACTCTGGGTAATGGCCCTATCTGTCAATGTGTAGCAAGGAAGTATTCAATTTGCTATAATCGATTAACGCAGGTGTCTGAGTAATTTATACAGTTTGCAATCATTTCTCAAGTCTGTGCTTTAATAATCAAACATTGCCTGTCAACTCACAACTTTTTTGATTTTTGCAATGAATTGCATTTACAGCTTGTTCATTTACAGTATCTGTTATAGAGAATGGCTAACAAGAGATGGGTGACAATATACTTCTCTGTCCTGTCTTGTCCTGCGAGGTTCCTCTCATGACTCATTTGTCTCGGTTGTGCAGTGTCTCATACCTTAAAGAATCGATGGGAGCCCTGAAGTGCTGCTGGGGGAACACCATCACGGGACTGGAGTTGACAGGCAGAGCCATTCTGTTGTTCAGGTACATGTCATTCAGCCAGTACTCATACACCTACAGTCAGGCATAGAAGGAGTCGATTAAAGGGGCCATCTTAAAGTAGTAATGATTTAATAGTGAATAGGGGGAAGAACCAACACATGCAAATAAAAAATAATTAAAATTTTGTCTTTTTTAAAATAACATTTTATTATATAGCTGGTTAAGGTGCAATATAAACATTATGAAACTATTAAAACGCTCAAACCAACAGAGTAATGCAGGAACTGCCTTTAAACAAGCTGTCAGGACTTGTGTACGCTTGTAATGTCACAGCTATACTTTATATTGGTAGAAAGTGCTGCTATAGTGCCGTTAGAGTCATTCTCTGATGTGGAAAACCCGGAACTGCTGACCAATCAGAGCAGATGGGATTTTCAGGAAGGGGGTAAAGCTGTTTGAGACAGAGGGTGAATACAGGTATATCCAGATGGACAGTATGAGAAAAATACTGTGTTTTTTTAAAACATTAAAGCATGTAAACATGTTCTAATGTAAATACACCTAATATAAATCTGAAAATGAGCACAACATGGGACCTTTAATATTTTCCTATTCTGTAAAAGGTTTGTTTACATGACTAGTGTAATCAATAATTTGTAAACAACGGTGTATCACGGTGTGGTTTTCTTTACGGTCACACAAACTTTAGTTTATTTGTGTTTATAAATTATACATCAAGATCAAATCATAAAATATCAGTAAATTACTGGTTGGCCCTTTCAGACTTTGTGTTCTTACTATAGTGTTATTTATTGAGATTTGAACTTTAATATAAAATAACACATGCGTTTCATTATAGTGATTAGTGTCACTGGTTAAGAAAAATGTGTTGGAATTTGAAATGACTTGCACACATAGTACTGTGATTTTGCCAATAATTGATACTTGATCATTTTTACTTACCCAGTTTGCCTTGTTCTCCCTCCTCTCCATGAGTTTGCTCTGTAGTAGTTCCCCCACTCCTCCAGGGGCTCCAAACTGCTTCACTATATTCTGGGTCTTGTTGAACTGTTCCTCTGTGAGCAGGTGCTTCGTACACTTCAGGTACATGTCCAGTGTGTCTCTCAGGGCGGGGAGCGGCAGCTTAGGGAGACCCTAAGCAGTGTGAAAAAAAAAACATTTTTCTCCATTTGTGACAACATGTCAAACTTCTGAGTCTCCTCTGGCACATGCATTATACCAATTTATCAAGACAAATACTTTAAATAGATAATAATTTGAGATATTTAATTAAAACGTCAAAGCAAATTGTTATACAGAGTATACAAACACAAAGACTAACTAAACGAACACGGGAATAACTGGAACAGGAAGACGACGGAAGATCAGGGAGACGGACGGTAAACGGGCACACGGGAAACTACGGAGAAAAACAGAAAACAAACACGATTAATCAACTTACTACGGGGAGCGTGAAAACCACAACGAGAAAGGGGATGCCAGTCCGGGGGGAATAGTTTTACCAATACTGGGTCGACGACGGTCCGGCGCTGCATGTCTGTTAGCTTCAGGTATTTAAGGAGGTGGGGTAATCAGCATAAAAGGCTGCAGCTTGGGGGGAACGTCTACCGGAACTACACAGAGACGAGGAAGAGAAAGATGCAGGGAAACACAGACAGGGGGAGACAAACTCACACATAACAGAAGAGGAGGGTACTGACAGAACCAGATCTTGACAGTACCCCCCCCCCCCCTCAACGAGCAACTCCAGGCGCTCTACCGGGCCTCTCAGGGTGAGCCTGGTAGAAATCCCGGATCAGGGACGGATCCAGGATGAGAGATCTGGAGATCCAACTCCTCAGGACTGTAGCCCTTCCAGTCCACCAGGTACTGAAACCGGACCACGACGTCGCACGTCTAGGATTGTCCTGACTGTGTACGCCTGATGGCCGTCAATCCTGGATCCTGAGGGACGCAGGAAGCTTCAGACGGACAGAACTGGGGTTCAAGATGGCCTCGATCTCGAAAGGACCAATGAATCGAGGGGCAAGTTTTTTAGATGAGACATGAATGTCTCGAGAGTTCAACCATACCCTTTGTCCAGGTCTGTACTTGGGTGCAGGGATGCGATGACGATCAGCCATCTTACGGTTCTGCTCCACCGTTCGGAGTAACGCCCCACGGGTCTCCCTCCAAATCCGCCGCACTCTTTGGAGATGTTGTTGGACGGATGGCACGGCAATCTCCGCTTCCTGGGACGGAAACAGAGGAGGTAAGTAGCCCAAAGACGCCTCGAAGGGGGACATACCTGTAGCGGTGCTGGTTAGGGAGTTGTGGGAGTACTCGACCCAGGAAAGCTGCGAAGACCACGAAGAAGGGTTGCGAGCACAGATGCAAGGGAGAGCAGTTTCCAAATCTTGATTGGTCCTCTCAGTTTGACCATTTGACTGGGGGTGGAACCCTGAGGATAAACTGACCTTGGCCCCTAAGGCCTGGCAGAAAGCCTTCCAGAACCGGGAGGTGAATTGGGGGCCACGGTCGGAGACGATGTCCGCAGGTATCCCATGGAGACGAAATACCTGGTCCACGAGGATCTGTGCTGTTTCAGTGGAAGACGGCAGCTTCGGTAGAGGAACAAAGTGTACCATCTTCGAAAAACGATCCACTATCATAACGATGGTGTCCTTACCTTGTGACAAGGGAAGTCCAGTAACGAAATCCAGTGCGATGTGGGACCATGGTCGACCGGGAACCGGGAGAGGATGAAGAAGACCAGCTGGAGGTCGATGAGATGCCTTCCCCCGAGCGCAGACGGTTCAGGTCAGGACAAACTACTTCGTATCCGGCACCATGGATTTCCACCAGAAGTGGCGACGAAGAAGGTTGAGGGTTCTGGAGATTCCGGGATGACAGGAGAGGCGAGACGAGTGTCCCCATTGGAGTACCGGAGAGCTAACGCTGGCAAGAACAAACAGGCATCCCCTTCGTCCACCACCGGGGTCGGGATGTGAACGCTGCGCCTGCCTGACAGTGGCCTTGATGTCCCAGGTTAATGCTGCCATGACACAAGATGAAGGGACGATGTTCTTCAAGCCGCACTCCTCCTCCTCGGCAGGTCCAAACTGCCGCGAGAGTGCGTCAGGCTTGATGTTCTTACTCCCTGGAATGTAGGTCAAGGTAAAGTTAAATCGACCAAAGAACAAGGCCCACCTGGCTTGACGAGAATTAAGTCTCTTGGCCGTCTGAATGTAGGCCAAATTCTTGTGGTCCGTCCACAAATGGAACCTCTGCCCCCTCCAGCCAATGTCGCCACTCCTCCAATGCTAGCTTCACGGCTAGCAACTCGCGGTTTCAGACATCATAGTTTCTCTCTGCCGGGGACAGTTTCTTAGAAAAGAACGCACAAGGGTGAATCTTCTTGTTGGAAACCGCTCGCTGGGACAAGACCGTCCCCACTCCTAGATCTGAAGTGTCCACCTCAACGATGAATTGGAGACCAGTGTCTGGTTGTACAAGAACAGGAGCGGAAGAAAACGCTTCTTCAGAGTCAAGAACGCGCTGTTGGCGGCAGGGGTCCAGTCAAACGGAGCAGAGGGAGAGGTCAATTTGGTCATAGGTGAGACTACCTGACTGTAGTTACGAATAAACCAGCGGTAGAAATTAGCGAAACCCAAAAATCTCTGAAGTTGCTTGCGAGAGGTAGGTGTGGGCCACTCGGTCATCGCCGTGACCTTCGCAGGGTCAGCCCTAACCTGTCCGCTCTCCACTATATACCCCAAAAAGGCTACCGACGACACATCAAATTCACACTTCTCAGCCTTCACGACAAACGATTCTCCTGGAGACACTGAAGAACCTGACGAACGTGCACCACATGCTCATTCAAGTCCTTCGAGAAAACCAGGATATCGTCTAAATACACAAACACGGAGCGGTTGAGCATATCTCAAAGAACGTCAATGACCAACAACTGAAATACAGCCGGGGCATTAGTTAAACCGAGAGGCATGACCAGGTACTCAAAATGTCCGAGGGGTGTATTGAAGGGTGTCTTCCATTCGTCCCCCACCCTCACAAGGTTATATGCATTGCGGAGGTCGAGTTTCGTGAATGCAGAGTTAATCAATGGTAAGGGGTACTTATTCTTTATGGTGATGTTATTGAGTCCCCAATAATCTATGCAGGGACACAGGAATTTATCCTTCTTGGCCACAAAGAAAAACCCCGCTCCCAGTGGAGAAGATGAAGGGCGAATAATCCCTGACTTAAGTGAGTCGTTTATATAGGTCTCCATAGACTCCCATTCGGGACTGGACAGATTATAAAGACGACTAGTGGGGAAAGTTGATCCGGGCAACAGCTCAATGGGGCAGTCGTAAGGAGGCAAAGATAGCGCTTTAGTCTTACTGAACACCTCGGCGAGATTGTGATACACAGGAGGTACGGAAGACAAATCAGGCGGATCAGGTACAGTGGAACTGAGGGCACTAGGACAACAGGACGTAGATTGAGATTCTCCAGAATTCCTTGCAGCGTCTGTGTATGCTTACTGAGGAGTACTCCCTGGGAAGTAACCGCGTGACGCACGGAAAAACCCGGGGGTTCGGTTTCCATGTCCGCGGGGTCCATGTTATGGCCGGACGGTTCTGTCATGAACGGTTCAGGTATAACACAAAAAGGTGGACCCGATGCAGACACAGACAAAAATAAAGTTACAAAATAAACGTTTAACATAGAGAACGGACAAACGCAAAAACACTACAGAGTATACAAACACAAAGACTAACTAAACGAACACGGGGGAGACGGATGGGAAACGGGCACACGGGAAACTACGGAGAAAAACAGAAAACAAACACGATTAATCAACTTACTACGGGGAGCGTGAAAACCACAACGAGAAAGAGGATGCCAGTCCGGGGGGAATAGTTTTACGAATACTGGGTCGACGAGGGTCCAGCGCTACATGCCTGTCAGCTTCAGGTATTTAATGAGGTGGGGTAATCAGCATAACAGGCTGCAGCTTGGGGGGAACGCCTACCGGAGCTACACAGAGATGAGGGAGAGAAAGATGCAGGGAAACAGACAGGGGGAGACAAACTCACACATAGCGGAAGAGAGGAGGGTACTGACAGAACCAGATCTTGACAAAAGTCACTTTTTTGCCCTAATGTTCATTCATTCACCTTCAACCGCTTATCCTGAGGGGGCTGGATCCAATCCCAGCTGACATAGGGCGTGAGTACAACACCCTGGACAGGACGCCAGTTTATCACAGGGCACACAGAGACAGACAACCATTCACACCTAAGGGCAAATTACAGTAATCATTTAACCTAACAGGTGCACGTCGTCTTTGGATTATAGGAGGAACACAGAGTACCCGGAGAAAACCCTCGCAGACACGGGATGCGAACCTGTGACCTACTAGCTTTGAGGCGACAGTGCAAACCACTGCACCACCGTGTAAATAAATTATTAGGATTAAACACACCCTATATCCATATATATACAGTAGATGTAAGGTAAATATATATTTACCTCTCCGCCCCCTAGATCCTTGGAGGGCTCTTGTTCCAGGACTGGCATGTCAGCGGTGCAGAGCCTTTGAGACAAACTCTGTGTCCACAAATAAAATGATATCTGCATCAGAAATCTCTTTATATCAGTCACTTAAACTAAACAGTTGTCACACTACTGTGGGGATGTTTAAGACGAATGTACAATGCTACTCAATAAATAAAATGTATCACAAGGACTAAAAAATCATACAAGAATGCGCACTTTGGAAGATGTTTACAGCTTTTTCAAAATGGTTTCGCAAACTTGCAGATTCGACGTCAACAAACGGTCATAAATAACACTAATATACAGTATTTACCAAACTGCTACAAACTGTCGTTAAAAATGAAATGTTTTACTCACCGGGAAGAAAAACAAAACAATCCCTCTCGTCCTGGGGCTCAAGCAATGAGTTTAGGTTTTATCCATCTCGACTTGAATCCATTTCTGGCGGAATTTCTTTTAAATGTCACTTCTTTGATGCTTTTATCATTTTTGAGAATCTTTCAATTCCCAGCATGGTAAGCAACTCCCTCGCTGCTCAGGAGAGATGCTGAGAGGGTAACTCACCCTCCTGGCTGCCAGGCTCCTCCCAGAAGTCCTGCTATTCGCCGAGAAGTTTATTTGGCACTTCGCGTCTTCACCCAACCTTATTTAGACGCCGACTGAACGCCTCAGATGCTCACACTCTGGCTGTGGCGAAGACTTAGGATGTAGATGGACTTCATTCTTAGCCTTTTTTTTTCTCTTTTTAACAATTCTCAACGCTTCAGTGGAGCAGTTTGGGCGCCTACATTTCTTCCATCTCACTTCGTCTGGCTGATTTATTGGTTAATTAATATAAAATAGAGGTATTTTCATTTTGAAACGAATCAAACTGTTGCTTTTTACACTCAAAATTAACCTCAGGATCCTACATGAAATTATCATTATATATTATGGTCCAAATTTATTTTTTCAATTCGCAATAAGTTATTTTTTATTAAAATGTACTTAATGTTCACTTCGGCTGTTTTTTTATTTATTAAGAAAAACTAAATTACTTCAGCGAATGTCTTTTTAAGTTTAATATCCGAGCGTTCAATTAATGTGCGTTTGCTTTAAAGCAATCCAGAAATATTTGAAAAATATAGGCTTTATAAATATAACAGTCATTTTAAAAGTAACATATTATCATGATAATTGTGTATGTGTGAATGCATTTACCCGTAGAGGAAAACACAAGTGTCATACACCGCAGTGAGTAATCTAAGTAGACTAATTGCCTAAATGAATAATTTCCATAAACAGAAACATTCACATAATATTGATTTAATTATGTACATGAATATACATATATGTACAATCGCAGATCACACAATGAGTTTATGCATTCCAGAAGTACATCATCCAAAATAAACAAAATAATCAGACAACAAGACACAGAATCCAGTTCACTTCCATGGGTTGTATCTTTCTAAAACCGCCGTGTGATACACAGCATTGCATATTGAGTTTAGAAGCACAACTCTGCCGAAATAAATACAGATTACACTGAAAGACGCAAACCTTACAGTTGTTCTTATGTTAAAATACATTTACACACAATCCCTGAATATGAGTCAGTTTCTGATAAATACTGTGAATGAATAGACACTTATCTCAACAAATCTTTCACAATACACTCAACGCCAGCGAGCGCCTTTCTACTGCAAAAGCTTGAATCTACTTGATGTGACAATACTCGGAGGAATTGTCACCAGGAGCAGTAAATAATTTACGCCGTTACACGATCCTAATCGTGTTATGCAATTGATTGGCTCGGATAGGATGCACACAACTCTACACGGGCACTTTTGATAGTTTTACACTCAGTTAAATGCCTCTTACGCGTACTCTCCTCCTGAGGACTCCTCCTCTGAATACGACCGTTGCGCAAAGGTTTCTAAACCATTATCGTCTATCGTTGTACACAAGCCCTTTCTCTTCTTCTCTCGTTGCTCCATCTTAATCGTATCATACAGCCCCGTTGGGCCATCTTCCAGGAGCATATTTCTCTCGGAGAAAGAAGGCTTCATCTGTGTCACATTCTTCAGAAGAAGGAGCGCCGGTGCGTAAAGTACATTAGCGAGACCCATGCCTAAGTTGAGCTGAACAAATCCAAGGTCGTGCACTATCTGTCCAGCCACAATGGGCCCCAGGGCATAGGCCACACAGTAGGAGATGTCTGCGATGGCGTACACACTGCCATACACTGACACATGTCGCACGTCCACCAGGAAAGCCAGGGTTGGTAGGAGCGCCGTGTCCACGAAGGCGATGCCAAAACAGATTCCGCACAGCGGGATCATGAGCTGTCCAAAGTTTTTACAGGCCGGCACTGTGCATGAGCTCGCGCCTATGAACACCATACCTATAGCCCCGTAAAACCACTGGAGATGAGGATACTTGGCTGCTAATTTGACAGTGAGAAATACACCTAATACATGAGGGAAGAAGGCAGGGAACCATGTCATGCCGATCTCCCACTGGCTGGAATGCATGTTTTCTTCCATCCAGTTAGCGATTGTGGGCTCAAGGAAGGCGAGAGGGATGTTACAGATTGTCAGAGCACCAGCCACTACAGCTATATAAGGATCAATCATTAGTTTATACATGGGGGTGCCCACCGGCATGTTTTCTCTTTCTCGGTTAGAGAAGGGTTTCAGCACAGTCAGGCACAATATACCATCAATGAGGCAGATACAGGCCAGAATCAGGAAGGGCACCCGCTTCCCTGCGAACTCATAGAGGACCCCTCCAAAGGGGGGCGCCACAAGACTTCCAAAAGAGATGAAAGCCAAGGCAATACCCAGCGCTTTGCTCCTCTCTGCCTCCTCTGTGTACCTGTCTGCGATCAGAGCGATCCCCGCAGTGTCCGCGAAAGCCGAGCCGAGGCCCTGGATGCTGCGCGCCAGGAACAGAGTCGCGTAGTTATCGGCGAAGGCGAAGGTAAGAGTGGAGAGAAACATGACATTGAGACCGATGAAGAGTGGAATGTCATAGCCGACTCTGTCTATAAACGTGCCACTAAGCGGGTTCACCAGGAGCTGCAAGATGGCCTTGGAGGCAAAAAGAACCCCAATCTGTAGGTCGAAGTTCCCCTTGGGTGCTTTGTAGATGGTGCTGTTAGTGGAGTTGGTGTGCGGAGCAACGGCCTGGGCATGATCCGCTGCTTTCTGTAGCCCTTCGAGGTAATCGGGTATAATTGGCACAATTACCATGTAAAGCATGTTGTCTAACAAAAGTGCTACACAGACTATTACTAAAATAATCCGTTTTTGCCGATCTGGGTTTTGGATTACATTGCCCAGTTGTTTAGTTCTTTCGCCCATCTGGGACAGTTTGGAGGCGGCAGATTGTGCCAAATTAGTGGCTTGTCCCTCTGTGGTCCCCTCCGACTCCATGATTTTCTCCCTTTCCGGATCAGGTCTTTTCTTTTGAGAAAGAGAGTTGTCTTCCCCAGTTCAGTTGATTTGTTTATAGAATTACGCACGCGTGGTACATCAGTTCTGTCTTTTATTTAGTTTTCTTTTCACCGGGAGTCCTACTAATGATCTAGATAACTTCCCTCTGCTTTACCTCTTCTCTGTTCCTTGCGCCGTCTGTCATCGCACGCGCTTCTCCACTCCCGTGACTTGGACCCGTTTTATTCCCGTCGTCCCTAGTTGCTTCATTGTCTCATATCCCGTCATTCAGGTGACGCGCTGGTCCCGGGAAGCGTTCACAGGTTGGGGATTCACCTACAGCTCACAGTACCGGCTCCATCAGCGCGCTCGTTTTAGACCAGTCTGCAGCGTCCCTTCGGCTCCCAGGCGCTCCCAGCTGTCTCCAGTCACCTGTAACGCTGTGAGCTAAGTCATAATTTCACATCAACCGGACTGGTTTTGTCGGCCGTGGAAGGAATGCACACTGCGGTTTGTTGACTCCCATAGGTGCCCCCCCTCCCCCTCCCATCTTCGCTTATTTCTGTGACGCACGGTCCCGCTGCTCTCCAGAAGATCTTTTATGCTAATTAAACAAAATCCTGAGTGCACGCTGCTGACCAGTCAGTTGCTTCAAGACAGAGCCGATGTTTGCTCCAGTTTATGTTGTATCAGTTTTATATAACACGTATGTGCAGTTTGATTATTTAAGTCCCAGGTATAAAGCTCCGCTCAGTAACACCAGGAAGCATGCAGCATAGCCATTCAACTCGCCAAAGAGAAGAAAAATACACAGATTCCTGCGTTACGAACACAACTGATTCAGCACCACACTCCAGTGGACAGCTCCACACCAGATGTCACTGTACTCTAGGAGGTCAAAGCGATGAAACTGAAATGTGATTCTTTCACCATCCCCCTCCAACCCCCCACATCCCCCCTATCCCTCCCTAAATCAACCTGTCACTGCATTTCGTTTCTATCTAAAATAGGTTTTTCGGACAGCAGGGAGCCGAGGTGAGTTTTGGTTCAAGCCCCCGCATCCACATTGCCATAGCAAGAGCTCCGAAAACC